>NC_134403.1:58518060-58818060 GCF_038048845.1 Mixophyes fleayi | reverse complement strand
CCCACTCACGCCGCCCCCTTCCCCTCCACACCCCCGTCCGCCGCGTCGGTGGATAGGTTATGATTTTAGAGGCAAATGTAAACGTGTTACATATAAAATAAAGTACAATGTGTTTGAAAGATAAACATAGGAGATGGAAATAGGAGAAATGAGGTGGGGTCATACATACAGACACGAACACAGAGAGCCTCTCCCCCCCTCACTATGAGGAGCACAGCTATACAATGTAATGATGAGAGAAATGGCATACGCATAGTAGGGATCGCATAGAGACTCCTCCTACAGTCACTATGAGGAGCACTACTGCTCAGTATAATGAGAAGGAGACTGTCATACACAAAGTTAGGATCACAGAGAGACTCCTCCTACAGTCACTATGAGGAGCACTACTGCTCAGTATAATGAGAAGGAGACTGTCATACACAAAGTTAGGATCACAGAGAGACTCCTCCTACAGTCACTATGAGGAGTACTACTGCTCAGTATAATGAGAAGGAGACTGTCATACACAAAGTTAGGATCACAGAGAGCCTCCTCCTACAGTCACTATGAGGAGCACTACTGCTCAGTATAATGAAAAGGAGAAAGCCATACAAAAAGATAGGATCACAGAGAGACTCCTCCTACAGTCACTATGAGGAGCACTACTGCTCAGTATAATGAAAAGGAGAAAGTCATACAAAAAGTTAGGATCACAGAGAGTGTCTTCCTCAAGTTAGGACCATCCTTACACAGTTTGATGAGAATGTTAATGTAGGGATAATTTTTTGAATGTACTTTGCATATTTTACATACAATGTTCCAATTATGGTCCCAAGCTTTCCGGGTAATAGCCCACATATCCGTATTGTCTTAGGAATGATATTTTGGTAAATGTTCTGTGCTTTTTACCTAGTAGAGGTAAGTTTGCCTTTACAAGCCATCGCAGCTTTAAATTTCCCCTGCAAAGCTGCCGATTTCCAGCGACTTGCAGAAATCGGAACATAGTACATTTACCCCCAGGAGTAGGGTTTAGGGTGACTGCACAACGATAATATAATGGAATGGTACTTAGCCAGCCATTGTTCAGTATATAAATCATCTCATCATTCGTTTCTATAACACCTCTCTGTTTAGGTCACCATATCTAATACAATGACTATTTATCAAATAAAATCTAATTCATGTAGAGAAATGAAATGATTCACTATCCTTAACAAGTTCACTCGAATGAATATGAAAATCCCAGTGCTATTGTACAATAATTGCAGATAATGATGTACTGTCACTGGTTTAGAATAATCTAATAAAATAAGTGTACAAACAAATAAGAATAATGTGAAACTATTCAGTCTTTTTATGTACTTAACTGCAATCTGCTACAATTTCTTCTTAAAATACCTGAATATTACAACAGGGGGCTCTCAGTTTTACAGATGGCAAACCTGGAATTACGTAGCCCCCAAAAGTGGAAGTTTTATACATGACACATGAAAGTAAAATGCAATCTTCAATCTTACCCAGAGATTCTATTACAGCTGGTGGCTAAAATTGTTCTATCATGATAGCCCTGGCAAAATAACTCACTGCCACCACATTTGGTAATTAGTGATACTAACGTGCATATTTATAAAAAGTAAAAAACAATACACAGTCCAGATTACAGGAAAAGTTCTTGATTGCAGCAGCCTCTCTTGCTAGAACAGCGCTCCTTCCTCCTGATAGTACAGCGCTCCTTCCTCCTGATAGTACAGCGCTCCTTCTTCCTGATAGTACAGCGATCCTTCCTCCTGATAGTACAGCGATCCATCCTCCTGATAGTACAGCGATCCTTTCTCCTAATAGTACAGCGCTCCTTCCTCCTGATAGTACAGCGATCCTTCCTCCTCATAGTATAGCGCTCCTTCCTCCTGATAGTACAGCGCTCCTTCCTCCTGATAGTACAGCGCTCCTTCTTCCTGATAGTACAGCGCTCCTTCCTCCTGATAGTACAGCGCTCCTTCCTCCTGATAGTACAGCGCTCCTTCCTCCTGATAGTACAGTGCTCCTTCCTCCTGATAGTACAGCGCTTCTTCCTCCTGATAGTACAGCGCTCCTTCCTCCTGATAGTACAGCGCTCCTTCCTCCTGATAGTACAACGCTCCTTCCTCCTGATAGTACAGCGATCCTTCCTCCTGATAGTACAGCGCTCTTTCCTCCTGATAGTACAGCGCTCCTTCCTCCTGATAGTACAGCGATCCTTCCTCCTGATAGTACAGCGATCCTTCCTCCTGATAGTACAGCGATCCTTTCTCCTGATAGTACAGCGATCCTTCCTCCTGATAGTACAGCGATCCTTTCTCCTGATAGTACAGCGATCCTTTCTCCTGATAGTACAGCGCTCCTTCCTCCTGATAGTACAGCGCTCCTTCCTCCTCATAGTACAGCGATCCTTTCTCCTGATAGTACAGCGCTCCTTCCTCCTGATAGTACAGCGCTCCTTCCTCCTGATAGTACAGCGCTCCTTCTTCCTGATAGTACAGCGCTCCTTCCTCCTGATAGTACAGCGCTCCTTCCTCCTGATAGTACAGCGATCCTTCCTCCTGATAGTACAGCGATCCTTTCTCCTGATAGTACAGCGCTCCTTCCTCCTGATAGTACAGCGCTCCTTCCTCCTCATAGTACAGTGATCCTTCCTCCTGATAGTACAGCGCTCCTTCCTTCTGATAGTACAGCGCTCCTTCCTTCTGATCGTACAGCGCTCCTTCCTCCTGATAGTACAGCGCTCCTTCCTCCCGATAGTACAGCGCTCCTTCTTCCCGATAGTACAGCGCTCCTTCCTCCTGATAGTACAGCGCTCCTTCCTCCTGATAGTGCAGCGCTCCTTCTTCCTGATAGTGCAGCGCTCCTTCTTCCTGATAGTGCTGCGCTCCTTCTTCCTGATAGTGCAGCGCTCCTTCTTCCTGATAGCGCTCCTTCTTCCTGATAGTGCAGCGCTCCTTCCTCCTGATAGTACAGCGCTCCTTCTTCCTGATAGTACAGCGCTCCTTCTTCCTGATAGTACAGCGCTCCTTCCTCCTGATAGTACAGCGCTCCTTCCTCCTGAAAGTGCAGCACTCCTTCTTCCTGATAGTACAACGCTCCTTCTTCCTGATAGTACAGCGCTCCTTCCTCCTGATAGTGCAGCGCTCCTTCTTCCTGATAGTGCAGCGCTCCTTCTTCCTGATAGTGCTGCGCTCCTTCTTCCTGATAGTGCAGCGCTCCTTCTTCCTGATAGCGCTCCTTCTTCCTGATAGTGCAGCGCTCCTTCCTCCTGATAGTACAGCGCTCCTTCTTCCTGATAGTACAGCGCTCCTTCTTCCTGATAGTACAGCGCTCCTTCCTCCTGATAGTACAGCGCTCCTTCCTCCTGAAAGTGCAGCACTCCTTCTTCCTGATAGTACAACGCTCCTTCTTCCTGATAGTACAGCGCTCCTTCCTCCTGATAGTACAGCGCTCCTTCTTCCTGATAGTACAGCGCTCCTTCCTCCTGATAGCACAGCGCTCCTTCCTCCTGATAGGACAGCGCTCCTTCCTCCTGATAGCACAGCGCTCCTTCCTCCTGATAGGACAGCGCTCCTTCCTCCTGATAGTACAGCGCTCCTTCCTCCTGATAGTACAGCGCTCCTTCCTCCTGATAGTACAGCGCTCCTTCCTCCTGATAGTGCAGCGCTCCTTCTTCCTGATAGTACAGCGCTCCTTCTTCCTGATAGTACAGCGCTCCTTCCTCCTGATAGTACAGCGCTCCTTCCTCCTGATAGTACAGCGCTCCTTCCTCCTGATAGTACAGGAAGATGATCAACTGACAAGTTGAGGGGGCTAATCACATGATCACAGGAGCAGAGTGATCATTCCCCTTCACCTCCGATCACATTTGACAGCTAATGCCTGCCTGTTACTGCCAGGCTCACAGCAGAAGTGGGGACGCTGGGGAGGAGACAGCAGCGGTGGACGGTGGGCCCCCTGGTGAGCCCGTGGCCTAGACCCCAGTACCCTCCATACCCCCCGATGGCAGCCCTATCACTGTCATCTGCTGCTGCAAATGATACGGTTAAAAAATACGTACTTTCTAGAAACACAGACCTTAAATTGTTCACATCTACGATGGCAAACCCTCGGCATTCCTTTACTGTACATTGCCGCCCTTCTCCATCACACAAAGTACCTCAACTCAGATGCTAAGGTCAACCTTTATTTTTATGTCTCACAAAAGTAATTAAGATCAAGCGGAATTACTTTAGATTCAGCTGTGTTCTACTGAGATCCAGAGTAGCCTTATATTATAAAAGTCCAGCTTGAATTCCTTTGCAAATTCATATATCATGCCATCAGGATCAGTGACATAAGGAGATTGGTAATTTGTTTGCAAATTCTTGAAAGAATGGTACCTGGGTTTGGTTTGAAGCATATACATGGAGTAGAATAAGATCCAGGTCTAGGAATCAGCATTTTTTTTTCTAGTTTTGGTTGTCCCGTGAGCCTGAAAATCAGGGTAAACTCCTGGTGCCAGAATTTAGGTTCATTGCCTCTCTTATGATATGTCTCTTGTGAAAGATTACAATCTAAGATGTTCCTTGCAGGCCATTTTAAATTTATAACAGTTGGTCAGCCCTTTAACGTAGGATAAAAGTTTCATGACACCAGCATTGGAAGTCCAGGACGGTGATGGATCCGCAATGAAGAGATTAGAAGATGTGCAAAGACATCATATTTAACAGGAGGGGAAAGAGAGAGAGAAAATGTAAAGATGAGAAAGTAAAGAAGGACTAGTTATAGGCAAAAATACCCAATATCTTGTGGATGTCTGCTTGGAAAGTAAAAGTTTAATTGGACAACTGGTCCTGTTTAAACTGGAAGAGAAATATCTGAAGTAAGAAAGAACTAATCAGAAGTTCCCAGATGAAATATATTAAAAACACAATCCAGTACACGTTCCCTGCTATCGTGTTATTGTTGGAATGATAAAATTAAATTTCAGATAATAATGAACCATAACATTGTTAATTATGTAGCTCTCCTTGCAGAGTCAGCAATAATAAATGTAAGCTGTAGACTTCATCAACTATATTCCAGAGGCATCTGATACCAGCTTAGAAACAAAGGCAACGGGGTGGGGGTGAGGACAGAGGAAAGCAGAGAGGGGGAGAAGGTAACAAACAAAGAAAAAAAAGATATAAAGGAAATAAGCAATGGAAAATAGAGTGAGAAAATAGAGAGGAAAAGATAATAATGAAGAAAGGAGAAAAGAGGTGACAGAGAAAAAAGCAATAGATACTTTGAGAATACCTTCATTCTGATATAATACTACAGCAATAAAAGGTCATCTATGGTATATCCTTGACAATACACATGAGAGTTCTGTTAATTTGTTAGAAAGTATAAGTCAGTGATAAGACAATTTGAGTCACATAGATACTAGATAAATGCAATATTACTCAGTTGCTATGATATAGAGGTTTCCATAATCACAGTAAAGGAGCTAGGAGGGGCAGGGGGAGTTGGGGAAGGAAAGAGGGGAGAGTAGGAAGGAGAATGGGAATGAAATGAAGAGGGGAAGAGGTAGAAAGACAAGGAGGGCAAGAGGGAAGTTTAGATAAGAGTATTGCAGATACGTGTTCATATTGACAGAGTTCATAGTAAGGTAGTAGGGATTTCGTTTTTGATTTTCGATTATAGTTTTCAACAATTTAAATAACCTAGTTTGATAACCGAGATTTGCAACATCTAGGCAGGACGCGTATGAGTCAATGTTTAATGTGCTAGATGACTACTTGGCATAACAATACAAGGGTACGCAGTATATTCAGGGCCCTCTTAACAACCTTTTGGGCACCCGGGCAAAGCAGTGCACCGGGGCCCTTATATATACATAGTTTTATATATATATATATATATATATATATATATATAAAAAAGTGGCTATATATATGGGCCCTGCAGCCCAGGGGGCCTGTCGGAGGCAGCACAAAAAAAAACCCTGAAAAAAAAGAAGAAGAAAATACTAACCTTGCTGTCAGCTGGCGACCCGGCTCCCTCCATGGTCTCCTCCTCCGTCGCGCTCCGCACTGCAAGCGCTGCACAGAGGAGGAGACCATGAAGGTAGCCGGATCGCCAGCTGACAGCAAGGTAAGTATTTTCTTCTTCTTTTTTTTCCAGGTTTTTTTTTGTGCTGCTTCCAACGGGCCCCCCCGGGCACTTGCCCATTGTGTCCAATGGGAAAGACGGCCCTGAGTATATTAACAAAACCCACAGGCGTAGATAGTATCCTCTAAATCCCTGGTAGGAAACTGTTCTGAAAACTAGTAGCTCAAAATCATTAAACATCAAATGAAGATAGTTGGAAAGAAAACCTGATTCAAGCCTCTTATATACCATCCAAATATCTAATGACAACATCTAACATTGTCAAGCGGAGGGAGTCCAAAGTGTTCAGGAAAGTAGGACCGGACATGTCTCTTAGGGATCTCTGTCTACAATTTCTGTTTACAATGAGATGGAATGGGAAGCGTCTTTGATACTTAACTTGGAAGGCCATGCAGTGCAGAATGACACATTACATAAGTGTGGTGGAGACCAGATCCTGGAACAATAAGATGTTCACACAATTATGTCTTAAAGAACCATTTAGTCTGGAGGTGGACATGAGGGCCTCAATGTCTCTAGGAGGATTACCCATCCTCGGCTATTGGCGTAGAGCTCACTGACTAATTCTCACATGTCATGGACCAAGAATCGGCTTAAATATCTCTAGTGTAGCTTAAGGTCTGTAAATGGTTTTGGAACTCCTTTCAGGTGCAGATTGTTCCTGTAACTTCTATTATCTGCATCATCAGACACATCCCAGAAGAAGTCGATATAGTACTGTAAGTAATTTATGTCTCACGCAACTTTATCCTTAAAGTACACCTGGTCTGAAGCTTGCTGTCACACGCCGGGCGTTCGGTTTCTATAACCGAAGTCTGGCACACTTACCTGCTCCTCGCTGACTGCCGCGCTCCGTCCGGCCATCCAACATCTTCTTTTCGGGTCTGCACATGCACAGACTTAATTCCCTTATGTCTTCTGCCTCTCGCCTATTGGCTGCTCAATTTTGACTCCAAAGTTTAGTACTAGACGTTGCTCCATTGCTCCTGCTGTAACCTGTTGTCCGCAGAGCTGACACTTCATCTCTCCTGCTGTAACCTGTTGTCTGCAGAGCTGACACTTCATCTCTCCTGCTGTAACCTGTTGTTTGCAGAGCTGACACTTCACCTCTCCTGCTGTAGCCTGTTGTCTGCAGAGCTGACACTTCACCTCTCCTGCTGTAGCCTGTTGCCCGCAGAGCTGACACTTCATTGTGTACTTCGCCACTATCCCAGTGGTAAACCGGTGGTCCGCAGAGCTGACACTTCATCACTCCTGTTGTAACCTATCATCTGCAGAGTTTCTCCTCTCTACATTCCCCTATAGGTCTCGCCTGACACTTCCAGTAAGGGCCGCGACGTAGCTAACACCAAACCCCCTTGCGGCGGTCCCTGGTGAATACCGTCTGCCCGTTAGAGTCCGCGCCTTGCTGGAAGTAGTGCTAAATTAGGCAGATATAGGATCCTAACCTTCTGAACTGTGACACTTGCAGTCCAAATGCTGATATTCAGGTTCCCAGGACTGACACTTCAGTGGTGAGGACATTGCACTTCTGTTTGGATCAATTTTTCAATCCTGGCCTGGAGACCCATTGAATCTGGTCTGGCTCCAGCTCTAAATCTTCAACGTGGAAATTGACATCAACTTGGGAAGTTGAAGAGAACTGTGGCGACAAAAATCTAGCGGTGGACCAGAGGCAGGAGGTTTATTTCATTTAGGAAACACTTCTCCAGGTGAGCAACTTTTAGTAAAAAGAATTACATGTTTTGTGGAGAAAGACGTCAGGTTTAGCAAACATTTAATAGAAGCCTGAGAGGGAACGAGGCATAAAGGAAGGGCCCAACTATCCTAGTTTATCACATGTGGCAGTTGGTATTTTACCAGCTAAATTAAAATATCAATATTCTTTGTTAATATTCATGAACTGCGCCTCTGCAATATCTGATATAATCAGCATTCACTTTCCATTCAAATTCTATCCTTTTGGCCTCAAGACAAAGCTTTATTCATATTCTCATGTTACCACATGAACTGATATTTCCATTTTCACATCTTCTTTGTTGTTCTCATCGTTTAGGGCTTCCCAAGATTCTGATCTGACCACCTTCTTATTTCTTAATGTGAACTTTCTTGTTTGCATGTTGAATTGCTATTTACCATTCTGAAATGAATAAATAGTCTGGCGTATGTGGTCTACCTTTTAAAACCAACATTGTTCCATTTACATGATATCAGGCAATTGGCCCAACATCGAAGTATGTGGCCTCAAAATCACCATGATGGTTCATAAAAATTCTATTTAATTATGTCGGATCATTTTCGGACATGTTGGTAAATGCGTTTAGAAGATGACAGCTCATGGCCTGTGTGTTTGCAGTCATCCTTAGCTGTATGGACAGAGTGGCAGGATTATGTATACATCCAGTATCATTTTTAATGAGTTCACATTGTTATTAGTAGTGATTCCTGGTGGATTAATGTGAAATAATTACTGTCTGGGGTCAGCACCTATCTCACATATTGGACAATATATAGATGACTGACCATTCATCTTAATATAAAAATAAATCTGTGAGTGCCTAGGATTGTGATAATTCACTCTCATGCTTGGTAACATTCAAATCCTCCCCTCCGGGTGATTCCAAAGTGGAGGCAAGGTGGCAGGTGTGAGGGAGGCATGGTACCACAATCGTGTCACCATGGTACTGTCCCCAGCTGTCCAATGCTGCGATTCGTGGCATCACGTAGCAGAGGGCAGAGCAAGGAAGACGGGAATCAAACCACATCTGCACCCTCTTCAATAGTGAAGTCAATGGGATTGAGGAGTGAGGCCTGCACTTCTGTGAGTCCGGGAGACTCCCCCAAATTCATGTATCTCCTGGACATTCCAGGGAGAGTAGGTAAGTATGTTCAATTCTTGCACTGACTGGATTTATGTATTCAGGAATTATTTAATGTTGCTAGTGACACAGTGTCACCTTATTGATTCTGGATTCACCACCAACTGGTATTGGCACTACAAAACAGGGAGGCGCGAAGTCTAACGCACCCTGGTGTTCACCAGGGACCCCGGCAAGGAGGTATGAACTTGGCTGTGTGAGGTGCTCAAGTCGCGGTTCTCCGAGTTAGTCACCAGTGCAGTAGCGTGGTGAAAAGGAATGGTCCGGGTCAAGGCCAACCAATAGCGAAGGACACAAGGATGATCCAGAGGATGGTCAAAGAGAAGCCAAAGGTCAAAACCAGAACAGGCAATGCAGTACTAGAGATAAACGAGAGAGAAATGTCCAAAAATAAGCCAAAGGTCAGGAGGCAAAACACAGATGCAGGATACAGGTAACAGGAACACTGGGGCTGGTGTGAACCAATACTCTGCACCAGAACACTGACAGTAGGTGCCTTAAATAAAGGGAAGTGACCTGATTGGAGGGGAGCAGATCAGATGTAGCTGATCAACGGCAGAAGCAAGCATTCCAATGCCTAGCAATGGGTGTGAACAGTACTGCGCATGCGCACGCAGCATGGTCGTGCAGAACCAGGAAGAGCATTCTGTAGCTAGGCAATGGGACGCGAGCAGCGGGAGAGAGCAGGCGTCTGTCATCAACATCTAGGGGAAGTGTGGGGACGACGCCTGACACCCAGTATGTATCCCACAGTGACACAGTATGTATCCAATAAGTTCAGCCTTAGCGGAGACAAGGATCTATTACTATATAAGTTACCATCCCTATAGCAGGGACAATACCTGATAAATATGATCAAAACATTATTGGCCATATTGAAAAACATGGATGGAAAATGATAGTGAGAGCTCATCTTCCATCCGCACTAATAATCAGGGCTGCCAAGAGCAATTTGGGGCCCCGGTACAGCAACTTTTTGGGTCCCCCTCCTGCACACATAGTAGTAGAAGAGATGTGCGCCGCCGTGCCGTGGAAGGGGGCGTGGCCACATAGTTATGGGGGCATTGCCAACATGGGATATGGCTCCGCCTCTTTAGACATGACATATTATGTATTAAAATGGTGTTGCTCTCACCTACCTGTTATTGCAGCTTTCCCAACCTGGTACTGGATTCTTGTATGGATCCTGGAATGTTGGGACCTGTTTCGAATATGTATACATAAAATATGGAAAGTACATAACACAGATAATTATAATAACAAGCAAAATAATCACTTTTATCTATATGTTTGTGAATGGTCAGATACCGAAAAAACATTTGTAAGTGTATAAGAGAAATGGCTGCCTCATTGCCATACAAAGACATATGCACAATAAACATATTAAATAAAAATAATGAAGACAGAAAAATACATAAAATTTTAAACTTCAAACCAATTTATTCATAAAGTAACAATATGGGAGAGATTTAATTGCCGGTGATGTGACACACGGCAATTACAGTAGGAATCTCCGCCGCCAGGTGTATCATGGACGTTCCTCAGGTCTAATACAGGTCTAACTGAATCTATGTCTCACAATACAAAAAATTTAATATATTTAGGGTTTTTGAGCGCCTAATTTTTAGCACACTGTATAAAATGCATACTAATAAATGGATCTGGTACAATCTGGCCATCCATGTAAGTGACCACATTGGACCTTTGGCACAATGCTCTGGCCAATGGCAAGACAATCCCAACTTTGCTGACATCATAGGTTGAGTGATGGAGTTTATATTCTATTTCTGTATCTTCCATGATGTGACTTGTCATTTCCAGCAAAGTGAGATAGCTACATAGCAATTAGCATTAAATAAACTTCTCAAATCATATCCAGTTGTTTAACTGCAAGTCCAGGCTAACACACACAAAATCTAACCAAAGCTCCTCTCAGTTTGTTCAATATCTTGTAAAAATGAATTAATGTCTGACCTTAAATTTGTCAGATTTCCTATCTGCTTCAACACTTCTTTATATAAAGATTATTAGACCTAACTTTAAATATTTGAAAATGATTAAACAGTCGTTTCTTTAAAGTAATAATTATAACCGCCAACACTAACTCTTTTAGTATTCTACATGTTTTCTAATCTTATTGTTAAAAAAACTACTTTTCTCTGTGTTGATTAAAAATGAATGTATGTTATTTGATATGTTTCTGGCTCACTACATTCATTTCATTCTCATTTGTCATCGGAGCATTCACAATCACAAGTGGTTTCTGTTATTATAAATAAATTGATAATGTTTCCTGAAGCTTGGATAGTCTGAAACATAGTATCCCTTTAAAGGCAGAGTCATTTCAGAGACATCATCTAAAGACAAATATTTAATGTCCCTGAAAATTGCACAACTTTGGTTTCAGTCCACTAACGCAATCAGACACTGTAATTAACGGCACCACTGCTATTATGTATTGTTATACAAAGCAAAGTGGAAGCACATGGATTTATTACTGAAGAGAGAAATAATGTTAAACATTTATGTATACTTATTTTGATTTTAAAACAATCTAGAATATAAGTGACATAGAAATCCATACTGCTCTGTTCAGTAGTGAATGTTACTATATACTCTTATATTATATTATTATTATTATTATTATTATTATCGTTTATTTGTAGGGCGCCACAAGGTTTCCGCAGCGCCGCACATAGTACAAACAGTAGACTATACAGTAGACTATACAGGGTAGAACAGTACAGAACAATAAACACACAGTACCAGTACTTCAGAAACTCCGGGAGGGCAGATACAGTAGAGACGGAGCAGAAGAACAGGTATGGAGACTGGAGGGAAGAGGGCCCTGCTCATTCGAGCTTACATCCTAAGGGAGGGTAATACATGTATAATACACGTGTGACAGGATGGACCTCCTATGCTACCCTGTCTGTTGTGTTGCTGGGGACAGGCTGGGCCTGCCTTGCTACCAACCCCTTTTCTTTATCCCAAATGCGCCCTCTAACCGCAGTAGGAGGGGCTTTTTGCTGCTGTCACCACTAGGCTCCTTAGGGGCACCTAGAACCGCATCCTTCTGGGTAACTCTCGCTGCTAGTGTACTTCGTTGCTGGTAGACCTGGCTGGTACCCTTAACATCTTGCCTTCAGATCAGGGTTGCTGTGGACGGTTCCCATTGGCCTATCACACTGGCCAGAGCTGAAGTGTAGCGGGCAAAGCATTGATACTAGACGCTGGGTCCCAACCTCAGAACAGCCATATAACGGATTATATTAGGTCTAATCTGTAGGTCACAGGAATTATGGCAGGTAAGTTGCCATCAAAGCAGATTCCTTAAGCAGTGATGTTTATTAGCTCAGGAAGTCCTGAAAGTACAGCTACTTACACTAGTTGAGGTACTAGTGATATCCAGAAGTACAGATGGTATAATACATTACATGGTCAAGCAAGGCCTTTATTATACACCTTCTGACACACATGTTAGCAGGGGGTAACACCGCCCCCTGATCCTAGATGGCTCTGCAAAGACTGATCAATCACATTCAATAATTACCATTAGGATGTAATATATCCTTTAACCGTGGAGCTAACGCCATTGAAGCGTCAACAAAATTTACACCAGTCTCTTGATTTCTTAAAACTGGGTGTTAAGTTCCCTGTATTACTTGCATCCTGAGTCTACATTGTTCAGACAGGTTCCAAGATACAGGAAGAAAACCTACACAGGACCTTAAGGTAACGACCTCCTGCTGTGTTGTTCACTTCACATGAAAATAATTAATTAGCATGAGGCTTCCTTTAGAAGAGTTACACAAATCCAATTTCCTCTCTTGGCACAGTCTCAGAAATAAATACATTTCCTATACCGAAATGCAACACAATTTTAAAAAAATCTGTATATTTGCAATTACATAAAATGGTGCTATTAATTTAAATAAATGTATCAAATAAGTTATTTATAAATGAGCCAGCCACAACATGGTTTCTTTTTATTCCCTGTCTTTACATGTTCAGTGCCATATGTACATGTATGCATAATGTGATTTATGTGAAATTTGTTTGCTAAAGTAAATATAATACTATTTTGGTAATTCTGCTTTGTCATGGTACTGTGTGGGTTTTTTTTTTTTTGTGTCCGGTTGGGGAAACCCCCCCCCCCCCGACAATCCTCCGTGCGCTGCTGAACCCCCCGCAGCAGTTACCAGTAGACTCTATTGTAAAGGTGACCAGTCATCTCATTATCACTTAGAATGTTGAATAGTCTTACTAGGCATTGCCAAGAACCAGGAACTTTGAACTATGCATTTCAGAAGGATAGGCACACGGATTTTACTCAACTTGGCAAATAAATATATACATTGTTTGCAAATGAGGTCACTCTTTAGGATAGCGTTCTTTTGAGGTGATAATAGAGATTGTCTAAAGGGGGCAAAACTTTTTTTTAGGTATAAGTGAAAGGTGAAAAACAAAGGGAAGAATAATAAGACTAAAGACAGAGTGAGAGTCTTGTTGAGGGAGACAAATAAATGACAGATCATGTTAATAATTATGTTTGCTCAGTGTTCATTACAGAAAGAGCGGGGAAGGGACCACGGATAATTGCAAGTATACTTATAAAAACTAGGTAGATACAAGTACATTTACAGAGAAGTTTCTCACAGAACTCTGAAAGTGTATAGATCAATTGAGCCAGATGGGATATATCCAATGGTACTAAAAAACCTTAAAGGGTGCTGGTAACACCACTAACAGGATTATTCAACCAGTCACTAGCTACAGGAGTAATTCCAGAGGACTGGAAAAGAGCAAATGTGGTCCCACTGCACAAAAGCAAGGAAGAGGAAAGCAACTACAGACCAGTGAGCCTTACATCAGTAGTAGGGAAATTGATGGAAACACTCCAAAAAGAAAGAGTTGTAGAATATCTAAAATCCAGTAACTTACAGGATCCCAAACAGCATGGATTTACTGGGGGGATATTATGTCAAAATAATCTTATTGACTTTTTTTTTTTTGCATCAATATTTTTATTCAACTTTTTTTCAAAGGTACATGGGGTACAGAAAAAAAGAAAGGTGAAAAGAAATTACAAACAAAGGGAAGCACATAGGGAATCCCCTCGCAGGGGGAAAGGAATCACTCAATTAAAATTGAAACTAAAATAAGGCACACAATATCAACTATGCACATTTAAAAATAATAGGATAAAACAAAACAATCCAATCAAAAACAAACAGACAAATAACCCCAGAGAGATACAGCAAGACATATCAGCCTTCATTTTGATCATCCGGAGATGTCTCCACCATGGGAGGGGTACCAGGGGATAAGAGCTAGTCGGTGGGCTGGGGAGATTCTATAAGGGCCGCTGGAGAGTGAGCTGTTGGGAAATCGGAAGTATCTTGGGGAGCTCCGGGGCCATCTGCGATGTATTCATGCCACCTGAACCATTTTATGATAGGAGCTGATGCAGATGAGGAATAGGGCAGATCTATTGTTTCCATCTCAAAGCTGTACTGTAGCTTAGAGATGATTCGGGTAGTGGTAGGGGGGGGCTTGAGACTTCCAGTTTTGTGCTATTGCTGCTCTAGCAGCTATTAATATGTGGCCCAAGAGGTAGCGATCGTGCTTCGGAATGGAAGTCGGGTAGACATGGAGAAGAGCCAGGGCTGGGTCTGGAGCAACAGGAGTCTTTAGGACAGCTGAGATCAAAGCAAATACCTCGCCCCAGAGTGGCTGAATCATTGGACATGACCAGAAGACATGAAAAATATCGGCTATTTGGGCACATTGGCGCCAACAGAATTTTGATTGACTTGGCCAGAACCTGTGTAACCGCTCCGGGGTAAGGTACAGCCGGTTGAGAGGTTTGACCTGCATCTCTGTATGGTTGATGCACTTAGACATACGGTGGGAAGTTACAAAAATTCTTTCCCATTGTTGCTCAGTGAGCATTAGATTCAAATCCGTTTCCCACTGGGTTTGTGCCGGAGTTTTAGTTGGGGGGATCAGGGAATAAATGTAATGGTACCAAAATGTTATTCCGCCTCTACCACTGCCCTTTGTCAGTCTATTTATGACAGACGATGGGACCGAAGTGAGTAGGGGGTCCTAGAGACAGTTCTGACCCAGTGACTGATTTGCAAGTATCTATATGTCTCTGAGGATGGCAAGCTATAGCGGTCTTGGAGCTGAGGAAAGGAAAGAAAGAGGCCTTGGGCAAACAAGTCTGACACTGAGGAAATGCCTCTAACTTTCCAAGCAGCCAGATTCAAATCTGAAATGAGTTGACCCTCTGCCTGGAGAGAGAGGTTACGAGATGGGAGTACAAAGTTGGCATGCAGCCCAATGATTCTATCCCACACTTGCATGGCATGCGATATGGACCGTAACCTGTATACAACAGATGGTCGAGCTGGCCTGGGTGTCCAGAGAAGATCCAACAACGGGTAACTAGGGCACACGGCTCTCTCCAAATCCACCCATGGCTTAGAGGTAAGAGGGAGCACCCAATCCCGCAGCTGGCTCAATATGCAAGCCTCCTGGTAGCAGGTTAAGTTAGGGAGCATCAGTCCCCCGCATTGTTTAGATAGGGCCATACGTTTATAGGAGAGAAGGGGATGTTTCTGCCTCCACACATATGACATCATTAGCGTATGGAAGTGGGCCATCAATCGTTTAGGTACAATATAGGGAATAGTGCGAAAAATATACATCAGTTTCGGTAACAACATCATTTTAAAAACAGCTATACGACCCCGCCAGGAGACCTCGAAGTTAAGCCAATTCTTAGTTAGGGAGGAAAGATGTAGATAAATTGGAGTGAAATTAGTTTCAAATACTGTGGATAAGGTAGGGGGAATATGTATGCCCAGATACGGCAAAGAGTCCTTTACCCAGACAAACAGAAATTTCTTTTGCAGAAACGATAATGAGGATTGCGGTATATTAATAGGTAGGGCCTCAGATTTAGTAATATTTAATTTATATAACAAGGCCGAACTGTAGTCATCCAGGATGCTTTTCAAGGCTGGTAACGAGGTCTCCGGACTGGTAACAAACAGAAATACATCATCCGCAAATAGACATAGTTTGTGTGTATAGGAGTGAAAAGTAATGCCTGGAAAATTGGAAGCCTGCCTAATTGTATGCGCTAATGGTTCTATAGCCATAACAAACATCAGGGGAGAAAGGGGACACCCCCGCCTTGTTCCATTAGTAATGGGGAAAGGGGAAGATAGGAAACCGTTACTAAATACTCTTGCAGAAGGTCCTTGATATAATGCTAATATAGAGTGTAAGATATTGCCCTGAATGCCAAATTTAAGTAAAACTTCTTTCATATAGAGCCAATGGAGCCTATCAAATGCCTTCCCTGCATCGAGGGAAAGCATAACAATCTCCTCTCCTGTCTCAGACAAAAGGTCCACCACATCTAGAATGCGCCGTGTATTATCTGATGCCTGGCGACCTAATATAAAGCCCACCTGGTCCGGATGGATCAACTAAGGTAACTAGGGGTTCAGACGGTCAGCTATCAGCCTAACATAAATTTTAAGGTCGGTGTTAAGTAGTGCTATAGGTCTATAGTTCTTACAATCGGAGTGATCCTTACCAGGTTTGGGGATCGTTATTTGTGCTTCTAGCATCTCAGCTGGGAAACTACCCCCCCTCAAAACATTATTATAAAGATTGGTAAGAAGCGGGGCCAACTCCGACCGAAATGTGGTATAAAAAGCATTGACAAAGCCAACCGGACCCGGGGCCTTATCTCTAGGGAGGCGCTTGATGATCTCCTCAATCTCCCGCTGAGACCAAGGGAGATTAATCTGCTCCAGACTATTACGATCTAACGAGGGGAGACTAAGGTGGTGAAGAAAGGTAGATATGGACAATTCTGATGGCTGCACCGTGTCTTTGTCATCCCGAAGGTTGTATAAACTAGCATAAAATTTAGCGAATTGATTTGCTATGTCAGCGGGATTGTGGATCTTATTTCCCCTAAAGTCATGAAGAGTTTTTATTCGGTTTCTAGCCTGCTTACCTCTGAGTTTACGGGCCAAGCTTATTGACTTTTTTGACTGGGTGACTAAAGCAATAGATCAAGGGGAGGGGGCGTAGATGTAGCTTATCTAGACTTTAGTAAGACTTTGACACTGTCCCACATTGTAGACTGTTACATAAGCTCAAAAGCTTGGAATGGATTCTAAGATGGTTGAATGGAAAAGATTTTGGTTGCAAGATAGAAAACAGAGAGTTATAGTAAATGGAGTACATTCACAGCAGGGAAAGGTTACCAGTGGAGTACCTCAATGATCTGTACTTGGACCAGTGGTTTTTAATATCTTTATTGGAGATATTGCAAATGGTATTGAAGGGAAAGTATGACTTTATGCAGATTGCACAAATATATGCAACAGGGGAAAAACAAATGATTGATGATCTATCATCGTCATCATTTATTTATATAGCACCAGCAGATTATGTAGCACAGTAATATAACAATACCGAGAGGTAAGAGGGCCCTGCTCGCAAGCTTACAATCTATGGGACAAGCTACAGGAATGTCAAGTGTGTGGCAACTAGAGTTTAATGCCAAAAAATGCAAAATTATGCACTTGGGTCTCAAAAACCCAAATACTAAATATAGTATTAATGGCACTATAATGGAAACTATTGAGGAGGAAAGGGATCTAGGAGACTTAAAGGCAGGTAAGCAATGCAACAAAGAATGAGGAAGACAAGTCAGATGTTTGGTTGTATAGGGAGAGGAAGCAGTAGCAGAAGAAAGTAATAATGTCACTGTATAGGTCATTGGTGCGGCCTCATCTAGATACTGTGTTCAGTTCTGGAGGCCATTTCTCCAGAAGGATATGAATATATTAGAGACTGTACAAAGAAGGGCAACTAAAATGGTGCATGGCCTACAGCACAAAACTTACCCGGAAAGACTAAAAGATATTAATATGTATAGTTCTGAGCACAGAAGGGAAAGGGGGGACATGAAAGAAACTTTCAAATATATCAAGGGTTTTAATAGGGTACAGGAGGGAAACATTCTTCAGAGGAAGAGAAGTACTAGAACACGAGGACATGCACTGAGACTGGAAGAAAGTAGGTTTAGAGGACATTTCAAGAAAAATTTCTGCACAGAAAGGGTAGTGGAAAAAAGGAGTAGTCTCCTATCAGAGGTGGTAGGGGCTAATACAGTAGAGCAGTTTAAACATGCTTGGGATAGACATAAGAATATCCTTACAAAGACCTAAGGATCAAATAGGGTTTGAGGTTACCATAGGTTAAAATATGGACAGACTAGACGGGCCAAGTGGTTGCTATCTGCCGTCAAACTCTTATCAGAGAGTGTGTCAGTGACACACTCTCTGATAAGGTTGTGCTATTCCCCTGGTGCAGCCAATCACCTGCTTACCAAGTGTGAGTAACCTATGAATTTTCCATAATCCCCATTATAAGTTCCACAAGGGTTTGGCAGCCCACAGAAGTAGTAGAGAAGTAGTTTAAAAAGAGAGAACAAGCCACAGATCGCTTGCCCTAGACCCAGAAAGAATGAGTGAAACTAATGTCTGCCTTTCAGTGTATTAGTTCTAGGGTGGACTTACATTCGTTTGTTTTTATTATCGTCACCATTTTGTTAAGAGATACTTTACAACAGCATAGTGCACCTCTTTCTTTTTGCTAAATCAATGTCAGCAGTTGCACAGAGATTAAATATATGCAGAGTCATGGAATTTGCCTTCCAGCACGAGCTTTTTTTAAAGCTCCCTTCTGCGTGAGTTTCATATTGCCAGTCATGACGAGAGTGAGTTCAGTGGATCTGGCTTTCACCCTCAGCCACAGCAAGCTGCTTCAGCCAGGACGGAGCCAAGGGAGAGAGGACCTCCTATGAAAGCTCTCTCTGTACAAACTTGTGCTAAGATCTTGCCAGCTGGCTGTTGTGTCCTGTACATGGATTGTCCCTGACTTTCTGGTAAAAAATGTCACATACAGTTCTCTCTTTTCAAATCGGAATGTTGGTTTACAACATCATCGCAACGGCTGCGTTGCTTTCTAATTATCATCATCATCATCATTTATTTATACATCGCCAGCAAATGCCGCTTTACAATTGGGGACAAACACAATAATAAAGAATACTAGGTAATACAGACAAAGCAGTAAGAAGGCCTTGCTCGCAAGCTTACAATCTATGGCTAATGCCTTTATTTAACACAAGACCACTATTAGGTTTATTAAATGACTATAGTGTCACAAGTTAAAAATAAATTATAAAAAGATCTTATAACAAGAAAAAAAGAGGATCAGACAAAATATTAAATTTTCAGATAGGTCTTATAAAAGATAATTACATTTTGTCATTTTTTCAGATCATCATCCTCTTCATTGTTTATTTATAGGAAGCCACAGATTCCTTAGCGCCTGTAAATCATCTTACAGATATGACATACATATGACATACATATATATGACATATATGAATATAATAAACATAACAACAGAGAAATGAATACAATTAAGAATAACACGTACATGGATAGTCATGTGCTGTTAATACATCTAGCATGGATACTGGTACGAATTCCTAGTGTGTGAGTAAACAAACCAACAGCAGAAGATGTAACTTGAGACATGACATCAGGGTTGCATGAGGGTGACAGGCATGAGACATAGGATACTGAGCTTACATTCTACAGGATTTCAAAACCTCATAGTCTTTGTTATATAATTGCAATTATAAAAGCAATTTATTGAAAAATAAGCTAAACGTCTTGTCAATGAATAAGTAGTAGTTCTTAAAAATAAAATGGGCTGCAGAACAACAAAACAGGCAAACCTGTTAGTTATAAGACTTTCAAAGAGCCACTAAACATAAAATGAATGTAGGTCAAATTATTTATATATATATATATATATATATATATATATATTATATACACACATATGCTTTTGATTGTTAGCTTTGTTGCAAAGTCCAGTCCCGACGGCACCTACTGTAATTTAAACGGTAAAGTTCACTTTTTACCTTACCGGTCTCAAAAAAAACTAATTAGATGATAAGCTTCTTGGAACAGGGTCCACTTTAGTATTGCATCCTTATGTATGAAGTTGCTGTTTTTCTAAATGTGTTTGTCATCATTTGCGGTCTAAGGCACTGCATATTTTGTGGAGCCTTAGAAAATAAACCTACACCTACATGCAAAAATCCTGGTTTAACGACACAATTTAAAATATTTTATGTTATGTGAACTGTGAGCTCAAGGTATTGCCCTCAATTATCTGCTATCATGGGTATCTGCTGTGTCCATCAGTGGGCTTCACAATCAAGTATGCAAAGTAAAAAATACTTGGTCACAACTTTGAAATATGTGTATATGTTTTCAAAACATTTACCTATTTGTTTAGAAATGTTACTAGTAGCTGTTTTACAATGTGTACTGTAAATAGAATTGTATTTGAGTTTAGTGGTACTTTGAATTTAAGCAGCATTATGAAACCTGTGATTTATATTTAGATTCATCAGAGTTTTCCTCTTTGTAATGAAATGATTCATGGCTCAATACTGTGACTTGCTTCCAATTTAAATCGTCAAAGCACTTGTAACATCGATCAGGAATGTACAGTTATTAGCCAGCTGGAGCATTTACTCCGATGATCCATTCGGACAATGAATTAGAATTAGTATTTGTTAAATGGTTTCATTTGTGGCTCATTTCTTTACCTGCACCCATATCTCAACAGGGGGATTTTTAGTAGCATGATGCACAATGCCATTGTTGTATGACTAGGGTCTTTGTGTCATTTAACCCTGGGCAGCACAGTGGCCTAGTGGTTAGCACTTCTGCCTCACAGCACTGGGGTCATGATTCCCAACCATGGCCTTATCTGTGTGGAGTTTGTATGTTCTCCCCTTGTTTGCGTGGGTTTCCTCCCACACTCAAAAAACATACTGGTAGGTTTATTGGCTGCTATCAAAACTGACCCTAGTGTCTGTGTGTCTATATTAGGGAATTTAGATTGTAAGCTCCAATGGGGCAGGGACTGATGTGAATGAGTTCTCTGTACAGCGCTGCGGCATTAGTGGCGCTATATAAATAAATGATGATGAACCCTAACACTTATCTGTTGCACCCGTATACAAGAACAGACTTAAAAGTGTGAGCTATACAAGAAAGCCTTTAAAACAATGTGGCTATGTGATAAATAGTTTGTAGCACAAGTCCAGGCTGACGGAGAGCAGTAAATGTGCTAAACAGATAAGATACATTTGTTGACCGTATCAAAGACGCATTGACTACAGTTTTTAACTTACACTCAGGGGGATGGGGCACCTTTATACATTTCAATGTATATTGCGCTGTTGACAGTGATACTGGTATCTCTTCTTATTATTATTACGAAAGCGTAGTCTAATCACTGATATTATCTTTTGTGATTCCTGTATAGCCATACCTCTGTATCCCTACCCTTGCCCCACGCCTCACTTTTTTTTTTATGTACCCTTCCTATTATTTAAAAACCAATAAAAACTAAGAAGTCAAAAAAGTTCAACGCTTTTTTGTATACATGGAAAAGAAAGATTATAAACATGACATACATCAAAATAGAAAAATGGTTACAAAATAAAAAGGAGAGTAACAGAAGTCTTATATATCATCAATACGTCTGTGTATTCTAATCTTTCCATGTGCAGGAAAATGTGAATGAAGCAAAGAATGTTCTCAAAAATCTTCAATAATATATATAGTGGCGGAAGTGGGGTGTATATGGTGGTATGCTATACCGCTTTTACTCCTACTGTTTCTATTGTAATATAAATATATATATATATATAAATACAGTAAATCCTCACAAGACTGGAAAGTAAAAGAAAAACGATGGTGGATTATAGCAATGGAAGAATTGAAAGCTACGTTTTAGACCAGCATCAGAAGGTGGACGCCCCCCTTGTATCCAAGTCCCCACTCTACATAGAGTGGGTCTCTGAAAAAGTATAGTATTAGTGCATGCGCAGTGAAGGAGCAGTTGGGCGCTGGAGAGCCCAGCACTGGCCCTGGAGAGCCCAGCACCGGATCTGGCTACACTCCAGGACACAGTACTGGAATTCTGGTATACAAGGACAGCTTGGCTTTTGTAAGGATGTCTATGAAGGGCACTTTGAGGACCCACTGCTCAGGTTGGAAGGGGAACTGACCTCCTGTTTCTTCCCCATCCTCTCATCTTCTCCCCACTCCATTATCTCCTCTAATTACTTTTTCTTTTACAATTTTAAAGTCTCTTTTCCTACTCTTTCTAAAACTCTACATGTGACACTCACTTGACCAAAGTGAAAATAACAATAATCATTGTATCCTTGTGTTATTTCTAAAGCGCTTATCTCCCAATAGAACTCAGTGGCCTATTTTGCAGAAGATGAGGCAGCCATCTTGGTCACACTCAGTTGCTGGCCTAAATAATCATCTACATCAGTCTCTGCCCCATTGGAGATGATAGTCGAAATTCTCTACCAAATACACAGGTCCAATTTTGTCAGAAATCAATTAACCTTCCAGTTTGTTTTTGGACTGTGTGAGGGAACCAGAATAGTCATAGGAAATCCAGACAAACATGGGAGAACATACAAACTGCACACAGACATGGCCCTGGCTGGTGTCGAAAACATGGCACCATCGCTGTGAGGTAGCAATCCTAACCACTGAGTCACCAAACCTCTCAATAGTATGCTTTTTATACATGATTAAAATCTGGTCATATATATGCATGGTAATGTACATGCTCTATATGTGTACTAGACAAAAACACAGTTGTTGTCAGCACTTGTCCTTACCACTGCATATCAGTGTGTATCTAGAAAAATAAAAACATGAGGTATTAGCTGTCCCTTGTTTTTAGACATTTTTTAGATATTTTGATGAAAACATTTAATCTTGCACCCTACGTTAAGGGTAGCTCTTTGTATGCAAGTCCTACATCAACATACACTCAGTGACCACTTTATTAGGTACAGAGTGCATAAAAGCATGCAGCTGTGGTCAAGAGATTCAATGTTGTTCAGAGCAGACAGCAGAAAGGGGAAGAAATTTGATCTAACTGACTTTAACCATGGAATGATTGTTGGTGCCATACAGCGCAGTTTGAGTATCTCAGAAACTGCTTGAATTTTCACACACAACAGACTTTAGGGTTTCCAGAGAACAGTGAGCCAATCAAAAACATCCAGTGAGTGGCAGCTCTGTGGGCGACAACACTGTGTTAATGAGAAAGGTCAGAGAAGAATGGCCAGACTGGTTCAAGCTGACAGGAAGACAACAGTAACTCAAATAGCCATGTGTTACAACAGCAGGGGAGCGTCTCTGAATACACAGCACATTGAACCTTGAAGTGGGTTCATACTAGAGATGGTCACTGACCCCCGTGTTTTGGTTTTGGATTCGGTTTTGGATCTGGATTACCGTTGTGTTTTGGTTTTGCAAAACTGCCATTGCGTGTTTTGGTTTTGGTTTTGGTTTTGGTTTTGGTTTTGTTTTGCTATTTTTTTGGAAAATCCATGTTTTTGGGCCTAAATTAACCCAATTTAGTGCTCCAACTGTTTTAGAGACAAGTAATCTAATTGTTGAGGTAATAAATCATCCAAAAAAACAGTTTAATTCTTCGTTGGTAGGCCTATTCTACACACAAAACAAAACTCCATCTATGCATATTGGCAATGCAGCCATCGTCTTTGAATGTATATTACACCCTACACTTATAATTAAATATGTAAAGAAATGGAAAAAGCCAGTTTGGTTTCTGTCTCTCTAGGCCCCCCTCCACTTGTATAAAATACCCAAAAATTCAGCCATTATAGACTGTACAATATTAATTGACATGGAGAAAGCCAGTTTGGTTTCTGTCTCTCTAGGCCCCCCTCCACTTGAATAAAATACTAAAAAATTCAGCCATTATAGACTGTACAATATTAATTGACATGGAGAAAGACAGTTTGGTTTCTGTCTCTCTAGGCCCCCCTCCATTTGTATAAAATACTAATAAATTCAGCCGTTATATACTGTACAATATAAATTGAAATGGACAAAGGCAGTTTGGTATCTGTCTGCATCAGATCCTCTCTCCACTAGGAGTAAAATAGAAAACTATTCAGCCGTTATATAATCTAGAATATAAATAGAAATTGAGAAAGGCAATTTGGTATCTGTCTGCATCATAATCATCAACATCATCATTAGCGCCCTCGTTGCCTACACAAATCTCCCCCTCATCCTCTTCTAATTCCAAAGTGGCATCCTCAATTTGGGTATCACCGGCAACACTTGGGCTATTAAGGCACACATCAGCAGAATGCTCACGATTAGACATCCCACTGTTGGATGGACTCTCCACAGGGATTGTTGTCATTTGTGAATCAGAGCAAATATTCTCCTGTAATGCCTCACTGTTATCTTGCAGCTCGGCTTTGACGCGTAACAGTAGTTGTGCACCAATTGTAGGCTGGGTAACTTTTTGGGATCTGCCACTAATAGCCAAAGGTGAAGGCCTCATTCTCTCTTTGCCACTGCGTGTGTAGAATGGCATGCTTGCAAATTTTTTTTTATCGTCACTTAACTTTTGCTCAGTTACACTTCTTTTTCGCTTCAATACAGTAAAAAAATTTTTGGTTTTTGTTTTTTGCACTAATTTGAAAACACTCTGTTGTTTGACATCGCCTTGGCCAGATGACGTACTGGGAACACTAACATCAGGACTGGTGACAGAACCTGGTTGCTCATTTAGATCATATGTGGACTGCTTTGAATCCATTCTGAGCGCAAACCACTGGGGAGTGCTAAAAATTATTTAGTAGATTCTGCTGACAGTTATGACTTTTGACAGCCAGAAATATTAATGCACAATTAGGGAGGACACCCCAAAAGCACTGAGGAGTGCTAAAAATTATTTAGTAGATACTGCTGACAGATATGACTTTTGACAGCCAGAAATATTAATGCACAATTAGGGAGGACACCCCAAAAACACTGAGGAGTGCTAAAAATTATTTAGTAGATACTGCTGACAGATATGACTTTTGACAGCCAGAAATATTAATGCACAATTAGGGAGGACACCCCAAAAACACTGAGGAGTGCTAAAAATTATTTAGTAGATACTGCTGACAGATATGACTTTTGACAGCCAGAAATATTAATGCACAATTAGGGAGGACACCCCAAAAACACTGAGGAGTGCTAAAAATTATTTAGTAGATACTGCTGACAGATATGACTTTTGACAGCCAGAAATATTAATGCACAATTAGGGAGGACACCCCAAAAGCACTGAGGAGTGCTACAAATTATTTAGTAGATACTGCTGACAGATATGACTTTTGACAGCCAGAAATATTAATGCACAATTAGGGAGGACACCCCAAAAGCACTGAGGTGTGCTACAAATTATTTAGTAGATACTGCTGACAGATATGACTTTTGACAGCCAGAAATATTAATGCACAATTATGGGGGACACCCCAAAAGCGCTGAAGAGTGCCAAATATGAAGAAAAAATAATAAACATCTATCCTCCTCTCTGCACTAGCGATTTTGGTTAGAGCAATTGCAAGAACAATATTGTATTCTCTGTCCCTGCTCTAATTAGCCTATGACTACACCCTGCTCTCTCCCTCTGTCAAATGGCGATGGATTGCTGTGGAGGCGTGTATTTATAAAGTTGAAGTATCGCGAGAACCGAGTCCCGAGATCCGACAACGTCACAATGACGTTCGGCCTCGATTTGGATTCGGAATGGGCGGGAGAGTACCGAGCTGCTCAGCTCGGTACTCGGATACCCAAAGTTCGGGTGGGTTCGGTTCTCGGAGAACCGGACCTGCCCATCTCTAGTTCATACTGACTTATGTCAATGGCGCAGGCAGGTGATGGTGGTGTAATTTTGAGTGGAATGTTTTCTTGGCAACATTATACCCATTTAATACCAATTGAGCATCATTTAAATGCCACAGCCTACCTTAGTATCGTTGCTGACCATGAACATCCCTTTATGGCCATAGTCTACCCATCATCTAATGGCTACTTCCAGCAGGAAAACTAGTCATGTCATGAAGCACACATCATCTCGAGATGGTTCCACGTACATGACAATGAGTTCAGTGTACTCCAATAGCCTCCACAGTGACCAGATCTCAATTCAACAGAGCAGCCTTTAGATGTGGTAGAGCAGGAGATTCACAGCATGAATGTGCAGCCAACAAATACAAACAGCGCAATGCCATCATGTCAACTTGGACCAGAACCTCTAAGGACCAGCACCTTGTTGAATCCATGCCATGAAGAATTCAGGCTGTCCTGGGGGCAAAAGGGAGTCCTACCCAATACTAGCAAGGTGTACCTAATAAAGTGGCCACTGGGTGAATATGCTTCAACACCATTAAAATGCAGGAAAAACAGATAAACTCCCATCCCAGGTTCAGGGACATAGATCTAACAAGAGCAGGCTTGTCGGCCCGACCAAAGAGGTCTTATATAGGCATAATAGACCACAGCCAAAACAACAACGGGCAGCATTTTGGTACAAAAACAGAAAATAAATAAAGCTCTGCTCATTCATATATAATACATGGTACCAGCTGCATGACAACATAAATGTTCTATAAGTGTACAAAACAAAATGTTGTCGTCAGAAGAAATTTTGTATGTTATTTGTAATTGAATCTCTTCTGGTACTTACTAACAAATCAACTGAATAGCTTCAATATCCTCTTTTCTTCCTACAGTTACTGTACTAGGAGCTGGATGACTGACAGCATGAGTCCAGGTGCCAGGGATGCAGCACTGACTTATGGAGTAGTATTTATACTTTACAGAAGAATGGCACTCAGTGGAGCACCATACACATAATGTAGCATGTACAGTAAATATTTATTCCCTATGGCCCCTGATTAGGTGCAAGAGAAAGGAATTAGGCTTAACAAGGAAAGGAGTCGGGGCCTATTGTGGGACCCATGACATTTAGAAAAGACAAACAACAACTTTGACAAAAATTCCGTTAAAGTCCCACCTTAGCTAACACAAGGACGCAGAAAGCTTCTGGGATTCATTGCATTTGCAAAACTGGCCACATGTGTGTTCCTGCCGCTCAGTATAAGAACCCACTCACAAGATAAGTTTCCAAATTGGCCATACATTTAGGACGTTCCAGATGTTCGGTCCCACATACACAGGCTGATTGCGGTCACCTTACAACCAGGTTTGCCTGGTTCTATTAATAAAGCCTACAGTGGACACATACTAAGCCATCCTCCTTGGGGAAAAATTGGATAAAAAATCCAAAGCAGAATCATTCTTTGACATGTGGGAGAGTTATATAACTACTTTGCCAGTCTCAACTAGAATACAAGTACATAACTGCCAGCATCATACCACTTGGTATGGACTTAGGATTGTGATAGTAGACCCACAATACATTTAGAAGTTCACCTTTTCTTTTATGCAGTTTGTTCGCCCTCCACCTCCACCTCTGAAACTGACCGAGAATGAACTCTGACGAGAGATGAGTTAGTGCGGGTTATAGTGTGTTGCTGCTAGACTTTCTTGAGATTACTTCGTTTATTGATAATTATACGTACTGTACTGTAACATTCGTACTTGGTTTTTTGACAACATTGTGTTATAAGTTCAAATATGTTTCTTGCTTACATTTGCATGTTCAGTGTAAGTTTTTTCACGTTTGGAATAAAGATGGTTTAAAAATAAAATAAAAAAAATAAAGTCAACAGAAAAAAATAGATTCAGGCTTCCACATTTACCTGGTCTACACTGAGGAGGTGTCCTAGTGACGGCACTGTGACACGTCCCAGGATTTCCTGTTACTAATACAGAAACTATGTGCATTAGAAGCATAAAGTGTTAACTGTGAATCCTATGTGTATGGGCTGTCTGGTCCCAGCAATGGACCCACAGGCTGTCGCTGTCAGTGAGAGTCCAGCAATGGCAGAGATTTATATATGGTGCTGCCTCTATCCATTAATGTGCATTTCAAAAAAGCCAATGAGAGATGTGGGCTCTGCAGAGTGAGCAATTATAATGACCTGTAGATAAGGATGGGTTAAACAAAACCCACCAATCTTACCCTGACTTCCCACTGCAGGTTTGTTTAATAATAAAGTGTCATAACCCTATAAATTGTTAACAGCAAAAGCACAGCTTTTATCTAATGTTTGATATCAGTAAAAACAATCTCAAATAGCAAAGGATATTATATTCATGATGGAGTTTCATCTTTATAGAATCTGTGTTACATAGGAGACTGCAAGCCACTTATGGACTTCTATGTACTGCCCTAATCTCTCTCTTACATAGTTACTCATGCTAGAAAAGCACTGCCTTTCCTCCTACATTATTACAAAAGTCAGCTTTCAGCAATGGGTAGGAGAAATAACATGATGGACAGATTTAGGTAGTTAAGAATTAACACCTTATAATAAACACACATTATTATAGATATGCTCTGCGCTGTGCTATCACATACAGTCCATAATCTTCTGTATGTAGTAGGCTGTCTGCAGACAGGTACTAAGCCTGATATAAAACATTAAATATATCAATATTCATAACACTGGTCATCAGCATTTTTGCTGCCCAACATGTTAAAGTTGTTTTAGGACCAGTTTTTGGTGACGATTCCAAATATGTAATCAGATTTCCCAGACTGGCTAGTTTTTGAGATATGAGAGGTCACGCAAATTCGTCAAAAAATACAAAGAAAACTGACGATTTAGCGTGATCACATGGGTATGATCGTAAATAATACATAGGTAATTGCACAAAATGAACACATTTTAATTTTTCTGAAGCACACACAAAATTCCTTACAATAGTTACAACTAATAAGTTAGAAAATCCTGTAAAAATTGTTTGTAAAGCAAATATTTCAATAACGCTGCCTGTAGGATTTTCTTTTGTACTGTAACTTAGAACAGTCATGCTGGACTTTCCAACAGTATTCCGCCATCATATGTTTGTCCCAACTGCCTTGGTATCTCTCCTCCATCAACTGGATGTCCTGGTAAAACCGCTCCTCTGGTTCTTCACTAAAATCACAGAGGTTGTTTCGGAATTTGTCTAGGTGGCTATGCAGGAAGAGCACCTACTCTCTTGTACGGTTAATGTGTAATTTTCACATTGTCTTTCAGACAGTTCTTCTCCTTTAGGGGTCTATTTATGACCCTTCGTTTTTTTCACTTGATACTTTTCAATCCTTATCTCCTTGATAGGGATTGAAAAGTAACGGCTATGTATTAAAAAACTTCTCAGGGACAGCAGTGCCGATAGACTGCTGTCCCTGAGAAGTGACTCACCTGATCATCGCAGTCTTTTCTCAAGTTTAAAGGCTGCGGTGATCTTCTCTTTTTTTTCCCTTTTTTGTTAGTGCGCATGCACCGACTGAAAAGTTGGTGCATGCGCACTAGCATACTGGACGGCAAACTGCAGGATGATTGACAGGGAGGGATCACATGATCCCTCCACACATGTGCTGTCCAGCTCTGCGTCAAAGTTTTCAGGTATGTTAATGTACGCCAGCTTCAGATGGCGCACATTAACATGTAAAAAAAGAGAAAAGTTTCTCTAAATAGACTTTCATACATAGCGGTTCTGAGCACTTCCCATACACTGTTATGGGGAGTGCTCAGAAAAACGATAGAAAATGCAAAGCAGCAGATATCTGCTGCGATGCTTCAATAATACATAGCAATTTCACGGTAAACACCCGAAAACTGTTTTTTTCGGGTGTTTAACACAGGAAAAGTCCTTGATAAATAGACCCCTTAGTCTGGAAGCTAAAAGTTCAGATGCTTGCTTTAAAAAATTTAAATATCGTACCAGGTCATTCAGTTCCTCCTGAGAGAAAGGCTGAGATATCGAGGTATATCATTCAAATTTATCTCTACTGTTGTATCCTACAGCAGTACCAATGTCATTCATTTCTTTATCATCGGAACATGATGGCAGGGTGGTAAACACGGGCACAGGAACATCTTCCCCATGCGGTATAGGTCTTCTGGTTGATTCCAAAGTCAGGGTAATAATACTTGAGCTTCTTGTACCGATTAAAACCTTGAACGTTGAAAGCACAGAAATAACAGTCATCATAGTGATTTTTTGGCACGCCAAAGCTTAGGCTTTTCCGTTTACCATATTTCCAGTGTTGTAGGTCCTCTACACATGGTTTGCAAACCTTATGCGGTGCCCAGGCTTTGTCCTGGTCTACTAATTTGATCCCAAAATATGCCAAATAAACTTGTTTCACAAAGTTGGTGATGGGTTTTCTTTGTTTCACAAGAATATAGCTATCACATATCTAGCAGAATACGTCTAGGTCATTCAAACAGCTTCTACGGGAGGAAATCATTTTTTCGGAAAAAATAAACAAAGTTATATTGACATTATTTATATGTTTGACCAAAGTGTAATAAGCTGCACAACATGATATGTTAAAGGAAACATTAATTTAAAAAGACAACCCAAAAAATATCCAGCAACGCAAATGTTGCGAAAAAGCACTTAGCCGCTAGAATAGTACCTTACATATCTTGAGAACTGTAGCAAATTGTGAAAAACAGATTACATTTCTGAAATCAGCACCACCGATATATACCCCAAATCCATTTAAAGTTCCTGGGCAGCAAAAAAAAAAAATACAAATTTTGTTGAGCAGTGTAATGGGTTGGGTGGGAAACTGGTAATTTATTTGGATGAACACCTTTAATGTCCAACATAGTTTTCTTGATAGTTATGCAATAGTGTGGATTTTTGAATGTTGATTATATTTATCATTTTATTCCTGTAGTATGTCTCATTGTGGATCTGACATGATTATCTCTAGAGCTCTTCTGGCATGAATTGCGCGTTACTCTTCATTGTGCCGGGAAACAGGTGGCTGGGTTATCACTAATTAGTTTGTAGTGTTAAGAATGTTTCTTTTCTCTCTCTCGCTCTCTGTCTCATTTGCCTTGTAATTGACTCATCGCCTCAATAGACCAAAGTGATATTGGAAAATAAAAACTCACTGTGTTTAACTAGAAAGAAGACAAAACTGACCTAAATCGAGATCAATAAAGTGTAACATTTTTTTAAGATTAAAGGCTAATTCCACTTTTGTAAAAACATATTTTGAAATGTTAGCTGCTTCCTGGTCTCGTCATCGCGCTGCTTCAGTCAATGATGTTGTAAATCCTATTTGATAGGAAATCACACTTTTCTATTATTAGGAAGACCATCTACTTACAGCCTGCAAGAGGATACCCCAGTGACCTTGAAAGATGGGCACATTGTTGGGGTGCGTTGGAAGGAACTTTAGTGAACAAGAAAGCTCAATTTGCTTATGTTTCATGAACAACAGTGTCTAAGGTAATCACAGCATAAACAGCCCGCTGAGCTGTTGCTGTCCCCCTTGTCCTTGAAGTAGGGGACACTCTTGACCATCCAGTCCATCCAGGAAACCATCACAATGTCAGGAGGTCTTGACTTGCAAATGAAGGAGGAATATGTCCTCAAATTCCTGGCAGCAGCAGCCCACTTGGGTGGCACTGACCTTGATTATTTAATGGAGCAGTTTATTTATAAGTGGCAAAGTGATGCCATTTATATTATAAATCTGAAGTGACAACAGAAGAAACTACTGCTAGGTGCATGTGCACAAGTGTTTTAAAAAATGAGTGGGCCTGTGTTCAACTTGTTTGTGAGCCAGAAGACGACAGCAAACCCTTAGCCAATGCCAAACCCCTAACAGTGCAGGTTTTCCATCTCACAAGTGAATTATTACCACCTGTGGATCTTTCAAAATGTGTCAGTCAGTAATGAATACACCTGTGCTCCAGCAAAGAGATATGAAAAACATGCACTGTTAGGGGTTCCTGAGGACTGGGTTTGGGGAAACACTGATATAAAAGAATATCATAGCTAGGTTGTAGTGCATGTACTGCTCATGCCCAATGGAAATCTACATTGGCAAAGAGCACACGCAATGAACTCCTTTGCAGTGAAGGTGATATTATAGTCAGATGAATCATCCTTCACCCTTTTCTTGGAAAAATGAAAAAGTGGTTGCCCAATGGTTTGATGACCGCAACACTGGACTGGTGCTATCCATAAGACAGTCACCAGAGCAGAACCTGATCAAGCCTTTATGGGATGTTCTGGATTAATGCTTGTTATTTGCAGGCAATAAATATAAACAATCCATGTGCAATAAAAATTTGTTGACTTACCCTAAATTTCAATATGACGTGTCGTGCATAGGATCCAAAATTCTAGGAATCACTGTTCTAAATACTGATAGAGGACACCAACATAACATGTAATAAATACTGTAGATGGATAACTAAATAACATATAAAGATGATAGTGTTACATAGGCGATAGCAAGAAATAGCTAAATAATTGTGTGATAGTAGATGTCCAAATATACATATGGACAAGTCGTAGCTACATGTCCTCGCTAGTACCCAGAGTATTCCTGGCAGTATCAGTGTGTGCACCTGGCAGGTCATCAGTGCACTGCACATCCTGGAGGTATTATTATCACGGGAACCACGCGGGTGCAGAGTCTCCGAGGATACAAACAAATAACAGTGCGTGTTATCTGGCTGTGTCATCCTCTCTCTGCTGCCTGTGGCGGGTACTATAGCGCTGCAGACACGTTGCACACAAGGACATAAACAAACCGCACTCAGAGGATAACACGGGCTCTGGTGCTGCTCACTATTAACCGCTTCGCTGCGGCAGCCAAACCACTGAGCCAGTCACAGAGCGCGGCTCTGCCCCAGTGCCCGGCAGTGAAAGGGTGCACTCTGTGCTGTCCGCAGCCCCTCCCCGCCCACTCGGCAGCAGCCGGGATAAGGTGAGGGCGGGAGACAGCGGTAAAGCGCGGCGATTGGCCAAGACTCGGCACTCTCCTGTCAGGGTGACCCCGCCCATCCCCCCTCCCCTCCTGCCTGGGAGTGGGCGGGGCCGGCGCGTGACACGCACGGTGGGTTCCAGTAAACTGCAGCTTGTTGCCGGGGGCAGAGCCGGAGTTACTCAGACATTCAACAGGCGGCGGACGAGGAGTGCGGAGCTGGACCGCTGCCGTAGTGACGCACAGCTTCGGGTTTGCGGCTGGTGTGTAGTGACGCAGCGCGGCTGTCACTCTGTGTGTATGTGCGGAGTATTCTCGCACGGAGCCGCTCTGATGAAGTGAACTGAAACTTTTGCGCCCGTCACTCTCCGCAGCCCCGGGGGACTCCCATTACTGAGCAGCTGATCCGGGAGAGTTCAGGCGTCATGGCTGAAGCCCCGCAACCCCCTCCTCAGCCGGTGGTGGAGATAGACCCGGATTTTGAGCCCCTGTCCCGGCCCAGGTCGTGCACTTGGCCCCTTCCCCGGCCGGAGTTTAACCCAAGTAATTCGGCCAACTCTTCCCCGGCCCCCTCGCTGCAGCCGGAGCCCGCAGCCGGCAATGTGGACTTTATGAGCAACCTGAGCCTGCTGGTGGAGAGCGAGGACTATGACCCGGCCGACGCTCTGGGGGTGTGCGGGGACTTCCAGTGCCAGGACCTGCGGCAGCTGCAGCAGCACCCCCACCAGCAGCAGCAGCACCCCCAGGCTGGAGCTCTGCATGCACCCCCGAGTGTGCCAGCCCTGTCCCCCGCCTCCGCCCCGTCCCCCCTGGGAGCCCAGCAGCCCCGCAAGAGCAGCTCCTCCCGCCGGAACGCCTGGGGCAACCTGTCGTACGCCGACCTCATCAGCCAGGCTATAGAGAGCTCCCCCGAGAAGAGGCTGACGCTGTCCCAAATCTACGACTGGATGGTCAAGAGTGTCCCCTACTTCAAGGACAAGGGGGACAGCAACAGCTCAGCGGGCTGGAAGGTGAGCGAGGGGTTAATCTGTCATGTAGACCAGTGATCAAGAGTTGTCAAAGTTGTCTGACTTGTAAATCAAAGTATGCAGCTTAATCAGTGTCTGTGATAGTAGCTGAGATCATTACACTAAGCTGTGACACTTGACACAATACCTGGTTTTTAAGCAGCACCTGAGTGTCAGATTACAGTGTCAGCACTTGGGTGATGATCCCTACCCACATGCAAGGTGTTACAGGTAACCTCACTCCTGGGAGTGTTCATGACAGTGGGACCAGTGTGTGTGATTTGATTTGAAAGGATTGTGTCTGGTTTTGATGGGACTCTTGGGATCATGTCTGTGTCTGTGCAGCTATTAGACAGGCTCCAAAGCGCAGACCTGATTACTGTAGCTATTCCCATAATACTGAATTAAAGTAATAGGACTCTGAAGAGTTGCTATGCTCATGCAGTCATTGTATGTGCACTATACTAAAACTTCTAGAGGGCACGCACATAGAAGATCCTAGACCCTATTGTGACCCCCACAATAGTGCATTGTGTAGTGACAAATTCTCTCCACTATCTGTTTCCTCTGACTTCATCCTGAGGAAGAGCTGAGGCTCAGGTTACCATTTTTAGTATATTGGTGAATGGTGCATGTAAAGTTATTGTACATTTATAGGCTGATCGTAAACCATTGGATATACAGGATGAATGCATAACACTTGTGCATCCAAAGTTTTATTTTCTTTGTTTTTCTTGGACTGTTGTCAGGTCTCTAATAGATTTGCTGTTTGAAAAGAAATATTCATCTAGAAAAGACACTTTAAGCAAATCGTTTTTGACATACCCCTATGTTTCTGCCCTTGCATGAACTGTTGTCAGATTTGATTGCATTGTTCCTGAGTGGGTTCCTTTGCTGACTTTCTTATCTATGAATCCGTTTATATTTACAACACTTGTGCGATGCATTAAATTAAATGGACGGAAGAGGGACTGTTTAGTTGTGTGGTACTGTTCTCTGGACTAGAACTTCCTTTTTGGCACATGCTAATGATCATGTGCGGTGTGGGTGTAATGATTTTGGCCACTTGTTACTCGCACACCAGTCTGTCCATTATTTTTCCCTGTGTGGCAAAGGGAGATCTAGATCTTCCCAAAACACACTGCAGCGGTTGTCCTGAAACTGCTTAATTCCCTCTTGTCTTGTGAAAGTACCTGTGGTTAGAAATTTCCCTCCTGTCCCCACAGATTTAATGACCTATACCTTCTTGCTTGTACATTATTTCCTAACTACTGTGGAGATTCCCACAAGTAAACTTATGAGACACTTGTTGCTTTCTTTCTTGTGAATCCACTATTTACATATTTGAGAGTTTCACATTCCTGATTGCTGCGGATATATGGAAAATGTTAACAATGTATGGGCTAGCCTCTGAATAAATTAGCCATGCTTACACAGATGTGGGTGTTTTTTGCTGACACTAGTGGCAAATGTCCGTCTCCTATAAAGACAATTTTAATAAGATTATGTGCTTACTTTTGTAAGCACTTTCAGAGTTCTTTCTTGTTTGGAAATATTATTATGGCATACTTTACGCATTTTTTTGAGTCCCAATCTGTGAGGAGATGTAATTCTTGAAAGTTATTTGTAAATAAAATGAATATTTTGAATATTCTAAATGAATGTTTTAGTTTAACAGTACTTGTCATTGATTAAACTATTACATTTGATTCTATATGGCTTATTACCATAGTGACCTCTGAATGCTAACGATTCTGATTTGATCTGTGTTCTCCGAAATGTGTATTCAGTGGTTTGGAGGATTGACTGTAAATCATCTAAATTGTTTCCTCCTCAGCGAGGCATCCGTGTCTAGTGACTAGATCTCCTTGGCAGGACTTGTTTGCCGCAAACTGACCTGTTCAGTACAAGCAACGTATTTGTTTGTCATTTTGGGAAATATCTAAATTTTGCATCCACTGATTGCCAGTAAGGCACCCTTCTTTCAGTGGTAGCTGTAGTGTCTCCAGATGCCACCGATTTCTTTGCAATACTATTCTCCCAGAAAAATAGGCAAATTCTTGATACAAAAGTTTTATCCAAATTCCTTCAGGGATTAAACTTCACATGCCATCCAAAAGACAAAAGCAAATTGTGTGTGTGCACTTTTTTTTTCATTGCCGGGGGGGGGGGGGGGGGGGCAACAGTATTTAGCCCAGCATCTTTTATGAGCTGGCAAAATCAGGAATAATTAGAGCACCTTGACAGCCCTGTGACCTGTAATGACGTGGTGATTTGCTTGCAAATCGCATCATAAAATTGTGTCTATAAATGAAGGCTTAGGCTTGAATTGAAGTTTTTCTAAAAAATAAATGGTTGTGATGAGATATCAGATTCTAAATGGAAAATAATTGGTATACGGGTGTTCAAATGCGATATAATGAAAGAATGGCTTAAATAATTGGCTGCATGTTTGAGATAGGTGGGTTCAAGGATAAATTTGACTGTGACTGATCCTCTTGTGCAATACACTATGCACACAAAGCTGGTGTCATCCCCCTAACATCCCTGGGTGCTAATTGTAATCTATTGTACTGAGTGACAAGAGTTCTTCTAACTCTTTATAGGATCTATGTTACAGGATCGTTGCCATATAGTAGTTTTACAAGGCAGCTGGTGAATGGAAACCATAGTATCACCTTGTGCTGTAGTGTAGTCTTCTAATGCAGACATGTGCATCCTTGGGTCCCAGGATCTGTTTTTTGGGACCCATTATTGTTCTGTTATATTGTAATACATTCTATTGGCAACTACTTGTTTTTGAGTCTTGGGATAACACGACGCCTCAGCTGACAAAAAAAAAAGAAGTTTGAGCGCAACTGTTATGTACTTTGTGTTTAAAGCAAGTCCCCAGCTTGTGTGCAATGGGTATACTAGAAAATCAGTCATGATCCTTAAATTGTGTCCTATTGTTTCCTGTGAAAGGTTGTGTGGGATTTAGTATGGTTAGTACTTTATTTATCTTGATGTTTGGGCTCAGCTACTGAAGGAAACTAATCTTGTTCTACAGATGAACAGTGTAGTAAGGTGGATAAGTCATGTATTGTTTAGACCAGCTACACCTGTCACTGACATGTGATATCATTAGGTGGCATGGAGGAAAACAAAATTAAACTGGGAACCAATGCAAATGTCATGGGTTTGTTTATTTTTTTAATATAGATTTACCCTTTATTTACTTCTCTTGTTTGCTCTAATATAAACATGGTCCATGGGGGAAAATGAGTGTTATTGATACCTGGGCCATGTTTATAGGGAAGAGGATATAGGCGTATCATGATTCGCTGTTATTGAAGTTTAATTACATACGTTCTGGTGATTGTGTTTGTCTGCACACAGTGGGTGAGTGAATGAGAGCTTTGATTTTTTAGGTGTGAAAACAGCAATATGAGTATATAGGCGTATATTCTCCATTGCATAAAAAAAGGCAGATAGCCATTCCCAATTTGTGTATCTCAGAAAATTATAAACCTGATGCACAGTTAGTTGAGCCTTTTAAATAACTCTGTGGTGATTATGGACTACATATGAGCAAAGTGTTTCTGCTGTAATTGTTGCATACCTTCCTTTTTTTGTTTTTTCTGCTTTACTTTGCAAAATAGTGCTTTTGCTATAAGGCAAGCGAGCAGAGTTGCATTTTAAAGAACGGATGATAAAAACAGACTCCAAAAGTGAGTGCAAATCGCCATGCTTGGTTCAGCAGAGGAAATAGCAGGGGTGGAGCAGACTGACAGAAACCCACAAATGTGGCAGATGTGAATAATCCTAGCTTCACTTGTAATATGACTAATGCCCCAAAACTCAGATGAGTCGCCCTCTACACATGTAATATTTGCATAGGTTACTCACACGGCTGTTTTATTTGGAATGTAAGACTTTTTTTTTTTTTTTTTTTTTTTTTTTTTTTATATAAACCTAACCCAATTTGAAATGTTCATTAATAGTGTGTGGGAGTAAACTGTAGGTCGGCTGCTGTTCACATTTGCTCATTAGCGTTTGTTTTTTAACTTTGTGCAAAAGCTAAAGAGGGGTAACGCATCAAATGGTTGTGACTCGTAGGTAGTGCAGAATGATCACATGAGCAAGTGCTGTATATTCGTATGTTAGTGATCGCTACGCAACCTGTGGAACAACAAGTCCCAGGATGCCTTCACAGCATGTGTGCTGGGATTTGTAGTTCCACAACACCTGTAGATTTGCTGGTTATTTTACCTCTGCACTAAGGGAATAGACTTTGATTCTTAATATTATGTCCCATTCCCCTTCCTACCCCCCTCAGTTAGAACACCAGAAACTAGCCACGGTTTTTGTTTTTTTATAAACTTTTTTTTGTTTTGTTTTGTTTGTGCTTAGCTCTGTGCAAATATTTTAATTGTAACTTTAGTTTGCTATAGTAATGGTTACATATCCTGTTCTAGGATTTTTTTCTCAAACTGAATGTCTAATCAGGTGAGAAAAGGGATGATATAATTCATCAGTACTGTATTGAGAAACATATTTTGGCTTCACACAGTTTCTTTGGCACCTGAAGAATTTGCATTGTGCATTTGCAAACAAAACATTTATATAGTAAGTATTGTGTGGTAAACGCACCCATGATATTTAATATATATACTCTTCTCCACATTATGACGATGAAGCACCAGCGCAACATACAAATGGTTGATTTGCTTTAGTTGTAGGGAAGGACCTGTTGAGCTCTAGTATTAATATCAGATTGACTAGGACAAAAGCCCATTAAAAGTTGTCTCTTCCTCCTACTGCTAATTTGGACAGTACAGAAAAGGTTTCGTTACTTTTTTTGTTATATAATATTAAAATATACATTTCTACTTTTTGCTTCAGAAAGACATTGTCAGTTTAGTTTCATTACAACACATTATATACACAGCGTGGGACGTTTATGAAGACTGTTGCCCAGGTAACTGCGAAAAAAAAAAAAAAGGCGCTGTAACCCATTGCAATCAATCGGAGTGGAGTACTGTGTTGGAAATTTCTCGACCCGAATGTCTTTTTGTTAAAAGGGTTTACATTCTCCCAATAATAAATGCCAAACATGGTCACCAACCAGCCCCCAGCTGCATTAAGTCCCCTTTCAGACTGTTCCCAGCTGTTAGTTGTCAAAAGCAGCAATCCACACTTAATGCAGGGCACTGTACAACAAATGTTAACAACTTTTTTGGTGGAGAATTTTTTTTTAAATTGAAACATTTTGCTATAACTATGTATAGCATGATAGATGGAAATAGCACACAGGGTATGTTTTCCTCTTAAATTTGTGAGCAATGAAATGATTTTTGGTGGTGAGATACAGGGGTGTGTGTGTATATATGTGTATATATGTGTATATATGTGTATATATGTGTGTGTGTATGTGTATATATATATATATATATATATATATATATATATATATATATATATATATATATATATATATATATATATATTTTCATATATGCCAGGCTCTAAAGCTCCCGTTGAACCACAACTCTCAATCTTGGCACAGCTATCATTTCTTATTGGCAATCCCTCATGTTTTGTGCTATAATGTCTCCTCTTGTTAGAATGTGCAGTGGGCAGTGATAAAAGGTCTTTCTCAGATAACATTTGTCCTAATCCATCAAGCGCTCACTCTCGTTTCCCACCTTGGATTGCATCTAAGCTTCTCAATTGCATATCAATTAAGGAATTCTATGAAGGTGCTGCTGTGGCACCAGGTTCCTCCTCCTGATTGATCAGACCTTCCTCTTCCTCTCATTTTTTGTTTGAGTTGTGGAGTATGAGGTATACCTTCCGTTATGCCAGAGGTTTGTAACCTGTAGCTTATAACTGTTGGATTAACCTCTCCATCTTTCTCCGGCATGTCTGTTTCCCAGCTAGTGTGTAAATCTTATATATAAATATCATTGGTCTGTTTGTCTGTCCATTTATGCATTCGGATATCCCTGCACAGATTAGAACGAAGCCAACACAAGGTGGTCCAGTTGGATCCTGGACAGATTTTAGAGGGGGGTTAGGGTCATGGATGGACTTACCGTTGGTGTACTCTGGGTAGAACTTTGACCTGGGGAAACTGTTCTGGGCCTTACACTGAATTGATTTGGATAACATTTAATACAAAAAACAAAAAATCGACACTGGACAGCCACCTAATGGGGGTGTTGGAGGTAACTGTCAACATTTTAAAAATAGCAGCTTAGCAGCTCTTCCAACTCATTAATAACTTGAAGATTTAAGCCCGGGCAATGCCAGGTACTTCGGCTAGTATATACACAATGCCATTTTATAGGGTTTTGTTTTTTAAATTTTATTTTTTTTCTTTAAATTATGTCTGTTTAAAATATTCAGTTGCAATTTTTATATCTAAGATTCCATGCATAAATTTCAATTTTTACCAGTTTTCTTCTATAAACTTAAAATTGGCTGTATGTTCAATGACTATTTTGTAAAATGATTATCCTTGCGACCATACTTCAGAGGAACTCCACACTTTTTTATAGTAAGCTGCAATTGCTGTATCCAGCAGGAAAATGTGTCTAGTATTTCTTTATACCAAAATACAGGGTGATGAGAATTTATAGTAAGAGGTGTGTGTGTGGTTTATCTTTTTTTTTTTTTTTTTTTTTAACAGGGGGGAGGGGGATGTTTCTTGGAGATGGTGTGTTCCTCTATATTTGTTACTGAATTTCTTATTGTTTGTGTAAGCATCAGATTGTGATAAAGATGTTAAGCTCCCTGAGCATCTTTGTAAATCCCTTACCACTTCTACATCCGGGTAATACTACAGAAACTTTGCATATGTTTAATCCTTCTGCACTTTTGCATATAAAGGACTGCTGGGAAGAAATAAGACATTCTGCAGAAGTGTCAAGGATTCTGTTATGGTATGAAAGAGAAAAGCACGTATTTCTATGTCAGTGCTGTGATTGGTATTGAATACTTTTCATAGGGACAGCTTAATAACTGTCTTCTGTATCTTGGTCCAAGTTGATATTAAAGATGTTGATATTGTATGAGGCGTGTAAACATTAGCTATGCCACCTTATAGCAAATGCCACAAATAATGCCGGGACATTTGATGCAGTACAAGGAGAGAGGTGGCACAAAGGAAATCTAATTTTACATTCCGAAATGTGTTTGAGAAATACACTAGAATTAGCAGAATAATATTTTTCATAGTCTCTCCTGAAATATCAAGTGTTTTGTTAGATGAGTATCATGTGAGAAGATTGTTACATTTTATAGAATAAGACTATTTCCACAGCAGGCCATCCTTTTTTTGTATAGGCTTTAGTTGGCATTTTAGGCTTTTAATTTCAATGTGGACTTATTGCTACTTGAGGCTGAAACAATAGTTCAGATGCACCTTATCCATTAACTGATTCCTGAAATGAAAGTGGTTCTGGTGAAGCTGTGGAGACAAGTGCATTTTATAGAGTAAGTAAAGCCTCTATATGACCTTAATATATCGTTGGCTGTGTATTGCAGAGTTGGTTAGGTGGAAGTACACCAGTTATTTTATGTGTATGAAAGGTATTGTCCATTTTTGGGCAGCCTAATTTAATGCGAACATGGGTTTCACGGCTGGATTAAGATTTGTGTGGACCCCCTGCCACAGATTCTCCAGGTGAGCAGACCAATAGAAGTGCAAGCTCTTGGCTTCCTATTGTTCTACACAGCATTACCCTCCTTAGTTTGTGACGTTCACAGCCTAGTGGGTAGACAGCGGGACCAGTTGGAAGCGGTCAGCTTTGAGCTTGTAGATTGTAAAACACTGTGACGTACTTTAAATTAGCTTCGTATTGTGTTGCTGTCTACCTACAGCTGATCCAGCATTGTGCTTGGTAGTAAACTCCCTGTAGTCGTCAGAGAGTGCTGCATTACTGTAAACCTAGAATACCACAAAGCACACACACTTCCACTTTTGCCCGACATCGGCGATCGTGAATTTTAGGAAGTTTAGAAAACCAAATCAACGGCTACGATGTGTTTGAGTGCGATTAAAAAATGATGGTGTGAGCATACACTGTTGCGATATCTGCACAAACAGTGTGAATCGTATGATCTGTGCATAGGTGGGTACCCAGCGTAGCACCTCAAATCTTTATTCTTCCCACTACTGGCTCCTAGATTTTTGTGAACTTGTGATTGGTCTTCTGCTACAACTGCTATTTATCCAATAGTAGGCATGTAATGAAGTAATAGTTTGCAGTGTTGTCCCCAGCACCTATTTCACGGGTGCTCCACTGTTTTACTTGTCACCCGGCTCTTTGAGCCCAACAGAGTCCTCTTTTATAATAGAACAAACCATGGTTTCTCCTATTAGAACAGGCATTACGTGAGCACTACAGCCAGCAGTGTGTGTTAGACCACTGACCACCAGTCTGACCAGTCCTGCTCAGACACTTTACAATATTATTGCAAAGTATTACACTGCCCCCACCTGACTACTTCTTAATGTCACCCCCCCCCCCTCCGGCAGAATTTCTGGGGAGAACACTTAGCTTGTACGAATTGTTTTTATGATCTGTCTGTTGGATAAAGACCTTTCTGTGGATGACCATGAGTTTTACAAACAACAAGCAGCCATGATTGATGCTCAGTGGTCCCTTCTGCTTCCTCTCCTCTTACTTCCTATCCTCACTTCCTCTCAAAGGTCTGATGGGGAAAGTATATGAAGAATAGGATGAGCAGTGCAGATAGGTTAGTCCACAAGTATGTTTTAGGCATGGTGCTCCACATTATACACCTTTACCTGGGAAACTTTGGTCCCAAGCATCCTGAATGAATGGCCTTATGTCTATTTAATGCTAAAATGATATATGGTTAAGTTTTTGATAGGCTATTGAGAGATCTCAAAGATATACCCATAATCTTTTATCATAGTCTTACAGGTGACACATGTGCTTTTTGGTGGCTCCAAATTAATATGGATATGTTAATATAATCCCACCAGGAATATCAGTTAGTACATTCCCTGCCTCTCAGTTATGACCCCAGGTGGTGTATGCACACAGTGTTGGTGTAAAGATGGTGCCTGCACTGAATTAATGGAGGAAGTAATATGTTCTGTCATTCAGTATGGGCAAAAGTTTTTCCACCCATTGGCATTTATAATGAGCTTGTGACAATCTATGGTCCTAATGTGATGTGGAAATAGAAATGGTCAAGTAAATAGTGTTCTAAATGTGACCGATCTAGTATCGGGAATGTACTAACTGAATTGAGTTATCGGCGATATGTAAGAATCCTTTTATAAGATAGTTTTGTGGGTCTTGGCTTAGTTAATCAAAACATGACTACTAAAATATCTCAAAAGGAAAATTAGAGGTGTTGCCCATAGCAACCAATCATACATTCCAGGGAATGATGGTTGATTGATTAGTTGCTATGGGCAAACCTCCAAATTTCCTTGTACTTATAATATTTAATCTCTTTATGTTCTCTTGTGTACTTCACACTTATAAATGCTTTATCATTTCATTCACCAGTATGTCAGATGTGTACAATAGTGTAGTGTATATATGCATAATGAAAGGGGGGAAAAAAGGAAAAAAAATCCTTCTTAAAGTAGTAAAAGATCTTGAGAGAATTTATGCAGCGGACAGAAATGAGAATGTACCAGTTACCCTCCAGCTATGTCTTTAGACAGTGTCAAAGTACTAAGGCTCAAAATTCTGAAACATTAGCATTGCTTGGAATAGCCATGGATTAGATCACCAAGCATAACAAAGCAGTTTTCTCAATTCCTGAAGCACGCCAACAGGATTATGTTGCTTAAAGCGGAATACAGAATAATATAAAACTTGTTTATTGAGCTTTAAAAGGTCAGGGAATACAGTGTAAAAACTGAAGTGTCCACTGGTAGAACAAAGGTTCCAGTGTTCCCTTAATGAGCAACTGTATTTGTTAATAGAAACTTCCCAGATCATGCAATGGTGGAGAAAAGCAAACTAGGCCCATAAATTCCAGAAGATTGTGTCTAAATCTTAATCTGCCTGTTTCCATGACCCCAGCAATAGCAATGCCAAAGGGATAATAGTTGACGAGTGCATGACCATGTGTTGCCCCTGACAGAATGCAGCTCAGATGGGGTCATTTACTGCCTGGTATATCAGTATATTGGCAGTGGAATGGCGGGTAACCTGGTGATGTCGTGACTGCCCGCAGTGGTAACCTGGGAGAGGTCCAAACTGGCTCTCCTCTGCCACTAAAACTATGAGAGCCATTATGTAGGCTCGAGGACATAAAACAGTTATTCTCGGTGAAACTGGCAAGTCAAGGAAATGTAAAAATGGGTCTGGTCATGAAGGGGTGAAAATCATCTATTAAAGTTTTAAAGAAGCAAGCAATCCATATACTTCCTGCAAGCTTTCAGTATGCAGAAATAATAGTATTCTCATAGTATTTGGTTAGGGATTGGTGTGTTGAATTATAATAACCTTTATATAGCACCAGGATTCCAAGTACTTTATTGTTGCAGCGTCCTCGGCTGCCATCCTATAGAATCACACACATCAGTCTCTGCCACATTGGAACCAGTTAACTTCCCACTGTGTTTTTGGGACTGTGTGGAAGGAAACAGGAGTACAAATGGACATTAACCTTTATGTGTTCAGCAGACATTTGAGACACACAAGGAGAACATAAACATTGAACTGTGATCCCTATGATATCCTATATAATCTGCTGTTTATCCGTTATCTGGGTGTTGTAGTGGGAACTGACCTTTTTGTTGTGTGATTTACATTTCATATCTTCTGAAATTGGACAAACACGTACCAGTGGTCTGTTCTGAAGGCAAAGGAGCGTGGACTCCTGCTGGAGAGCAATGACCAAAGGTACAAGACTTTGGAAATATCAAAATACCAGTCAGTAATTTACAAAGTCTGATAAGCAAAGGCTAGTATCATTTTATTTAAACGTGTTCGATCTGCAATGCATAATACAGTCTAAAAGCCTATTTATATTGGCATGCTCCATAGCTTAACAGTTCAGAGAAACAGATACACTAACCTTTTAACCTAAAAAAAAACAAAAAAACCCACGACTACTAACAAACATGCCGTCGACGAATGGTAACATACTGAGAAAATAGGCAGCTGGAAAGCATAGTCAATAAAACCCATATCTAGCAAGAGAAACCTATGCACTAGTACATGTAGCTTTAAACACACAGCATGTTCTCGTGTAACAAGCAAGGGGTAAATGTATCAAGCTGAGAGTTTTTCAGCGGGTTTGAAAAACCAATCATTTTCTAGCTATCATTTATTAAGAACATTCTACAAAATGATAGCTAGAATCTGATTGGTTGCTATAGGCAACATCTCCACTTTTCAAACCCCCCCAGAAAACTCTCAGCTTGATACATTTACCTCCAAGTGTGCTTCCAGCTTCATGTGTTTATGAACCTTGTGGGCACACAGGGAGAGGGAGCCTTTGTGATTGTGTAAAAATATGTGTACTTTACATTTCTCCATTGGTGACTTGTGTGACTGTTTTAGGAACTATTAAGTTGAGGATTATTTTTAATTGTAATATCCAGATACCTTTTGACCACATGCAATGCTGCAAATGTCAGACTTTTCCTGTGATATTTACAGTATGCACACAGTCCTGTTATTAGAGCACATAGTTGTCCGCATGGACACGTTGCTGCTGCTCAGGCACAGTCAGACGACTTCTCACGACCAGACCTTTATATGCCCTAGTGCGCTGTGCTACCTGATCTTCATTACAATATATTGTTCTGCCCTTTAAATACCCACTTCAGTAACTATTCAACCTTAAGAGTGGATCATAATAAGTACATACAATGTATAGGATAAAAGTATTTATACGGTGCAATTAGTCAATATTCAAATATGGGCACTTTTTTTGGCCTAGATGTTTATAACTAACTAGGTCTGTCGTTGGAAAATAGGGATAGGTGGCTATGAGTATATCGAGCCACACAGAAGGAAGACCCTATATAAAAATAAATATGATGTGCACTCAACACATTTTTAAAAAAAAAAAAAAAAAAATGTTTTTGAAGTATAAGAACTTTACTTACAAATCTGTGCACACTAAAACATTAAAGGCAAATACATTCCCAAGACAGGTTAATAAATAATGGTTCTCTGAGGGCACAGTTCAGCTACAAAGTTACAATTATGCCACATTAGGTTGCCTCAACATGTGTCTGCAGACTGCAAGAAATACGCAAGCGAAGAAAACATGAATGTAGTGTTAAAGTCCATTGGGTCACTTTCACCTAGTGGCTTTGATCTGCTTGTGGTGTTTCTTTTTTTTTTTTTGAACATGACAAACAGATTTTTACACAGTGTCAGGGACAGAGGTTACAAAATGCTCCCAACAATTATTATTTTATTTTTTTTGAGAACTTTATTTGTAATAGCCATCACACAATATATACAAAAAAGTAAGAGCCTTGAAGGCCAAAGTAAGTGACGATGTACAAGACAAAGAAAATGTAACAACCAGAAATGGTGCAAAGAAAGTGAGCAGGTTATATACTGAGTTAAGCGGCCGAATTAAGGCCTAGAAAATAGAAATGAAGCCTGCGGTTATGGGAATATTTTGTTTTCATGTTTAAAAGTAACCACAGAAGAAGATAAAACCTTTTGATAATGGTTCCCAGAAATGAAAGTAGTAATCAATATGGCAAACACAGATCAAGCAGCTGTAAGAAGGGAGACTGTAATTCCCCCTGATGGATACCACCAGGAAAATGTTTGATACAGCTCTAAAAATTTAAGTAAGCAATCCTGAAACTATCAAATGTAATACTGAATCAAACATCTCACGGATCACCAGATTAGATATATAAAACATTTATTAAACATCAAAGCGAAATATAAATATTCAATTTATAAATAAAAGCATCTAAAAATGGGTAGAAGTAAACTGTGTAATATTAGATCTGTAATATAAAACAATAGTAAGAAAAATTATGCTTAATACAAATTCTGTTTACTACGCACAATTCCATCTGACTAATAGGGGTAGATTCAATTCCCCAAAAATTTGTGCGAGGTGCCTCCGGAACGGCCGTTAGTCGCCTTGTGCGGATTTTTTTTTTTTTTACTATTATTTACAGAAATAATGCTCACCTTTGCTGCCACCCCATAGAGATGCGAGCAAAAGTGAGCATTAAGTTTGTTCTAAAAAAAAAATAATTTGATTCTGCCCCATAATAACAAATTGTCAAAACAAAATTGTCCATAAGATGAAATAAATGTAGAGTCTAGAATCAACCTGCTGTTATGATAAAATGTGAATGTCACAGAGTTGGATGGTAGGGAGGGATGCATAGGAACAACTAACATCCCAGTGAAAATGGTTGGTATTACAAATGATCCCAAGCTTGTTAGAAATTGTGGTTAATTAACTGTTGTGTCCACTTAAATTAGTCATAACCCATAGCACTGAACTGCATCCAGCCGCCCAAAATGCGTCCCGTGGTAGCGATGACAGCTGTGTGTGAAAAACAGGTTCTAGCTATCATTTATTTAGTACATTCTACAAAATGATAGCTAGAATCTGGTTGCTATAGGCAACATCTTCATTTTTCAAACCCGCTGGAAAACTCTTAGCTTGATACATTTACCCCCTGGAGTTTGAATGCCATAATACTGTGGGATAGCCGGTTAATGACACAGACGTACCAGCGTTTAAAGGGGGCTATTTAATTGTTAGCGAGATTCCCGGAAAAACGAGCGCTCAAAATATATTAGCGTTAATACGGTAATATGCGCGTAAATACCGTTAATACGGTATTTTACTCTCTGAATTTCATCTCGCAGTTCAGGGAGCTGCGAGATGAAATTCAGCGAGTAATTACCGTATTAACACTAATATTTTTAGAGCGCTCGTTGTCCGGGGATCTCGCTAACAATTGAATACCCCCCAAAAAGTGGTTCAAATGCTCTCCGTGTTTTTGTACTTTAATTCATAAGAAACTCTCGAAAATCGCTGGCAAGTGGTCCTTCCAGATGGAAAAAGTGCATCTAATACAAATTCAACTTGCATGGCCGAATCTTGATACCCATATGAACTCCTAACGCGTTTCATTACACCATAACTTCTTCAGAAGAAAAAGTATAATGACTCAATGCTCTCCTGAGACCTTTTTATACAGGTGAACTCATCAGTTCATCAATTAGTTTCAACAATTCAGCTGGCGATCCGTGAGAAAAATATATTCCCTTATAAATTATAACGTCAATATTGATAAAACTGAAAATAGAAAAGAAAAAAAGAATATAGATCACCAATAAGCAGTTATCTATCTAGATACACAACTACCCAAATGAAATTTTTATAGGGCCTGCAATTCTCACTCTTATAAGATGTTATTAAGCTTCATTGAAACCATCAGAACAGGCGGCATTCATCTTGTGCATCCAAACTACTTCCTTTTGACACAATTTGTTATTATATAAATGTTGATAGCTCCAGCAAAGTTCGTACAATTGGGGACAAACACCGTAATAAACAAACTGGGTAAAATGGACAAAGAGGTGAGAAGTCCCTGCTCCCAAACTATGGGACAATAGGACTTGGATACATGATGCTGTCTACATATTGCATTTCGTTCCAGTCAGATTACAAAAGCAAAACAACTGATTTTAGTATGCTATATGATCCAGTCACACAGCAATGTTTCTCAGAGGGTTGTTGTCCTGTGTGAATTGTGTAACGGGTGGTAATCTAGTGAGGCTAAGAAGGTGGTTGAGGAATATTATAAGCTTTCCTGTGGGTTTTCAGAGAATGCTTGAAGGTTTGTAGACCAGAAGAAAGTCTTATTGGGTGAGGGAGGGAATTCAATAAAGTGGGTGCAGCTCGAAAGATGTACTGTAAACAGGAATGGGAGGATGTAATGAGAGTGGGTGAGAGACACATGTACATTGTAACAGATATATCACAAAATGTTACAATTAAAAAATATCTGATATATTGAATTTTTTATTTATAAGGGTGGAAACCATTTCTTTAAATCCATGTGTGATCTATTTGCAAGTGATTCAGTTTGCCTTTGCACATCTAAAGATACCACTTAATGGTTCGGCTAACCTGTTTGATAGAGGTTGCACCTGATTAGTGTGTTTAGTTTATTTTTTTAAGAAAACCAGGGCCAGTGAGGTGTGTGTTTTTTTTTTTTTTTTTTTTCAAAATAACTTTCAGTGTTTTCTGGGAGAAGTTTGTAAGATGGAATCTGAGTTCATAAGATAGGATAGTGGCTACCAATAATCCTTTTGTTTTGATGTGATGCACTATTGAACTTAGAACTAAAGGCCATATCTGTAAACAGTCTTGAGGGTATAGTTACTAAACCATAGGTTTGAAAAAGTGGAGATGTTGCCTACAGCAACCAATCAGATTCTAGCTGTCATTTTGTAGACTGTACTAAATAAATCATAACTAGAATCTGGTTGCTATAGACATCTCCTTTTTTCAAACTCGCAGTTTTGCAAATATATCCCTTGGTCTGATTCTTCTCTTGTTTGACTGACCATAAATTGGTCCTATCTAATTCCGTAACCTCACTGTACATTTTCTGTGAATGGTCCAGAGGGTAACCTGTTATTAAATGAAACAATCATTTCTTCTGCCTGATGTTCAAAGTCCACAGAAGAACAGTTGCGTCTTAGTCGCATTAACTGACTTAGGGATGCTTTTCTTCCATGCTCTGTAGTGAGCACTGACATAGTGAAGAGAATGATTGGTATCAACCATTTTCTTAGAAGTCTAAGTTTCAATTTTTGACTCCTTGATGGAAAGAAATCCGATCCTAGAACTCCCCAGAGGCCTCACTAACTGTGTAGCTGAATACCCATTTTTATATGGTTCTGTTTATAAATTGTATATTTATACTTTGCTTTAATGTTTAATAAATATTTTATGTATCTTATCTGGTGATTCGTGAGAGATTTGTATCATTATTACATTTGATAACTTCAGTATTGCTCACTTTGGATTTTATTGCTGTATCAAACTATGTTTAAAAGCACCTATTACCAGCCTGAGTATTGTAATAAAATAAATGCTGCAGGGCTATAGGTTAGAGCAGAGGTCCTCAGACTCCCAACAGTTCATGCACAGGTGATTTAATCTATTTTTCTGGGCCTGTACTTATCCCACCTGTTTCTATAGACACATCCTGAAAACATGACCGGTTTGTAGCTCTTGAGGACGGGGTTTGAGCACCTCTGCTGCTGTATAACCACTCACACCTACATATATTAATGATGACGTCTACAACCCACTGGGAAAATGTGGTTTTCATGTTGTGTAAAATGATTCCTTTCATATAACGAGGGCTCTTGGCACCGCACATTGTACATGAAAGTGCTTCAAAACTCTCAGCCGGATTTTTACAAAAATTGCATTGTCTCCTCAACACGTGTACGATATCTGCAAAGGGTGCACTTGTCAGTACATTAGAGTCTGGCCAGCCGCTGCTCCATAATGTGTGTACGTTTTTAAAAAGGGTAAAAAGTTAAACTTAAGTGTAGCTTCTGCCAACACTATAAGATCAAATGTACCAATTATAATTGGATAATAACTATATAGATGAGTAATTACTGTCTGCTCAGAGAGGATTTAAAGCTTTTTATAATTGCAAAGTTATTCGTTATACAGCAAGCTAAACAGAATTGAACCAAGACTAGCAATTAATTTCACACACATTAGTATTTCATGATCCTGTTATAAACAGTCTTTCCATTATGTGCTCGTATTCACTGACACTTTGTATATACAGTCTTGTTTTCCATTAGAATTTTTAGTCCCCATTTGGACCCAACTAATGCTAAGTACACACTACAGATAATTTCTCCCGATGCGATATCTTTAACAATTTTACCAATTACTAAAAGTCCCGATCAGCATGACGATTCATGCGTACACAATTTACCTTCAGATCTGCGCTCTTCATCTCATAACTATTGGCTGAATGATCGTGGCTCTGTAACCTCCATGGAGATTCGCCTACACTGCCGCACGTCCACATTTGCCCGACATCGTTCCACAGTTTATAGAGATTTTTAGTTCGATTTATAAAATCAAATGAAAGGATATGATGTCCTTTGGTATGATAACAGGAATGTGGGAGCGTTCACATTAATGCAGTATTGGATAGAAGTCCAATGGGGCAGGGAATGATGTGAGTGAGCTCTCTGTACAGCGCTGCGGAATCAGTGGCGCTATATAAATAAATGGTGATGATAGAAGTCGTTTGTGTGATTGGCACGATAATGGATGAAAAACCTGTAGTGTGTACCCAGCTTAAGTATAGATAACCACTTGCACAAAACCTACTAATTTATGGTTTAATTAGAAGATAAACAAATGCTTGTGGGGCATGTATTCACTATCAATCCTTGTGAAACCTGCTATTACACTGATTAGAGTATGTACAGATAGTGGCAGGCCTATGGTTACAGAAGTAGTATATTCTGATCTTAACAAGAGCAATGCATTTGATACATTGAAGGCCCTACAGTCACTACTTAATCAGAGGTTGTAAGTTTTTGTACCATGTGTTCTTAACACTTTGAGAAATGGTATAGAACAGTGTTGGCTAACCTGTGACACTCCAGGTGGTGTTAAACTACAAATCCCAAAATGCTTTGCTAATATGTAGCAGCTTATTGCTGGAAGGGTATGATGGGACTTGTAGTTTCACAACACCTGGAGTGTCACAGGTTAGCCAACACTGGTATAGAACATAAACGGGGAGCCCGTTGAGGAGTGAGACAGACTTGCAGAGCAGGAAAACTCTGAACAGTGATCCCCAATGCGGTTTAACAGTTGGGTGGTTTTTTTTTTGGGGTTTTTTTTTTTAGTTTTTTGTGGTTTGTTTTTTTAATGCTTGACAGCAATGCTGAGGAGAGATCTAATTTCTTATGAAGTAATCACGGTGGCTTGGTGGTTAGAACTTCTGCCTCACAGCACTGGGGTCATGAGTTTGATTCCTGATCATGGTCTTATCTGTGCGGCGTTTGTATATTCTCCCTGTGTTTGCCTGGGTTTCCTCCGGGTGCTCCAGTTTCCTACCACACTCCAAAAACATACTGGTAGGTTAATTGGCTGATATTAAATTGATCTTGGTCTTTCTTGGTCTGTGTGTGTGTGTTGGGGAATTTAGACTGTAAGCCCCAAGGGGGCAGTAACTGATGCGAGTGAGTTCTATGTGCAGCGCTGTGAAATTAGTGGCGCTATATAAATAAATGATGATGAACTGGTGCAGAATACCCTTTAAATTTAACTTGGTCAACCCAGTACCTGTTTTGTCACGCATACCTTGATTTGCTCTCATAAATGATAAAGCTGACCTGCACAACAGCACAGGTCAAATACAGAAATAATATTATGTTGGGATCAGGTTGCAGACTTATTTTGACTTTCTTGTATAACAATAGACCAGCTACAAAAATAGGCAGCAGTTGTTTACATGGCTGTGCTGATCAATTAAATTATGTTTTGGCACCCTCAATCGTTTTTCTTTCAAACTGTTTATGCCGCTTTGGTGTTTTTCATGTGCCGTGCATTGTTGTTTTTTAGTATATACTAAAAACATGTTCCTAATTTTTTTTTTTTTTTATATGAAATTGGTTTCACTGGGGGCTTTGTTAATCAAAAAATAAGAGCACGAAAGCAGAATGACTTGGTTATTTTTACATCTTCCTGTAAAAACAGCCCTACAACCGATCCACAATGAGCCGTGATGTATTTCCTCCGCTAGCACGGAAAATGGACCATTTATTATTTCAGCTCTGACTCACCATGAACCTGCTGACACTGGGATGTTTTAAAACCTAATCACAAGGAACAGGTTAGGGCAGAAACCATGGACGCCAGGTCTGGGGATTACCTGCTTATTACAGGTTGTCGGCTTTTTTTATTTAAAAAAAAAACACCAAACAAAAAAAGCTACTTGGCTCAGTTGGCTGGCCGTGATCTCTAGTAATTTAGATGTACATTTAAGGTGGTGGTGGTAATAGACACATTTCATTAGCTGTGCAGTAAATATTTACATCTGTATAGTTGTGTCACTTGAAAAAGCTGGCCTTGGGTAATATTCTTGAAGGCTGAAATCTATCATTTAGAAGCTCTAATTACATACGTTCTAAATGGCAGTTAAGCTTTCTAGTAACCTTCTGAATGCTTATTAAATCCAGTGTGGTGCTGTGTTATTAGAGTTTAAGAAGTCCTTGGGTGTGGATATTCGCCTGCTCCTATTTAATGGGAGATGACTAAGTATGTCAGCTTTGCACATGCATATAGTTTGATGAGCTTGTCATTGTGAATATGCTAAACAGGGACCAGGTTATATAACGATGACCTAACACTCTGCACAGAAAACATATTTATTCCTAGGTAAGTTTGTGTGGGATGGGTACGTCAGTGGTCTTCCCAAGAAGTTTCAGAATGTCCTTTTCTTTGATAAAGATATGTCTGCTGCTTCTCTTGTATGTATCTTTAATTGCATCCCATGTCCTGTGTCTGTAGAACATAATTTCCCATCTGACAGGTCCAGAGACACTTTTTGGCTGGTGAATAATGTTGAAACACATACAGATTCTGTCTGGTTACCATGGGAGCTGACCTTTTTCTAAGGCAGAAACTGACGGCTTCACTCCTGTGTCTACTTGCATGCAGTAAGGATGTTTGAGACCAGAAAACTGCAGGTTCATAGTTTCCAACTGTCCCTACTTTCCAGGCAAAAATTTTAAATGTCCCTATATTTCATTATTGACCAACCACACAACACATATTTTTTATCCCTTATACTCAAATATGATTCTCTGTAATTAGTCATTCTCTGGCCTTTACTTATCAAAAGGGAATATTTAAATTGCACAATAATACATGGTATCCAAATTCTGGAACAATGTCCTGATCAGCGAGGTCCAGCAGTGTGCCCAGCTGACAAGGGGGTTGTCTGTGCTGATGCTTGTAGTGTGGGAGGTATTAGTCTGTACTATGCGGTTTATAGTGTAGTTTACACATGGGGGCTTGGGTTGGTGGGGTGCAAAGGTATCCGGATCCATATGTTCTGGATTACATAGATTACACCAGGATGTTCCTGATTTAGGGTTTGGGGCCTGATAAATGGTTGACCGTGTTTGCGTTTGTTTGAATGATGATATACACAGATGGTATATAAAGTATATCCCACTGTACAAATCTCTGGTCAGCCCAGATCCACACATTCCACACCTCTTTATATCAGCAGAAATGGCTCCTAACTGGGCACCAGCAGTATATTTTTAGGCTCTTTGGCTACCTGATCCCCAGGATCTCTCCATTCCTGTTATCTAGCCATCATGCAGGCAACCATTTTTTTTTTGAGATTTGCTCTCTCTTGTTGCTTATGAAATAATAATCTATACTCATAAGCAGTCAACTAAAATAGTACACACACTTTTTTTTTTTTTCTTTCTATTTTTCTGCATTTGTACCTTTTTTAAATGGCCTTGGGAAAAGCACGCTGTCCGTACTGCTACGTCAAGGGTCAATGGCTGGTAGGTTTTTTTGACATGTAGGTCAGTGCAGAGTTCTGTTCCAAGTATAACACATACAGCAGGGACTGTGTTGTTTATTGAAACCTGGCAAGAAATTCCTGACCTCTGACCATGTGTAAAGCAAGTCTGTTTTTCGCTCTCGATCTTTGGGATCAAAAACATTTAGCAGGGCTAATCTGAAACCGAAAAAGTTGGAGGTCTCCGGCATACCGGCATTTGTAACAGCAAATAAAATCCTGGGCATTCAATAGGAGTCCGTTGCGTGTTAGCATTTGCTTGTGTTTAGCTGTGAACAATGTTCTTTTATGACTGCTATGAATCTCTGAGGCTGTGACACATTAACTTGATATGTTAAGTACCATTAAAACGAGGTGTGGCGAGAGCTGCCTAGCTGTTTGTCAAGTTAAGATCCTCAGACAGCAGTGACGATTAATTACTTTCAGTTTTACTAGGTAATATTCTAATTGAAGTGTGATCAAAGTACAACAAGTACATAAGGCTAACTCAGGACAAGGCCTCTTCGTGTGGGTGTAGAAAATGGCTTTATACCTGCTTGTAAATAGAGGAAAATATTTATTTTATCTTGTTTAAAGGCATCTGCAGCTGCCTCTTTTCAAACCATTGTGTAAAGACACATAGAAGGGAATATACTACATCTACACCTGCTGTTCATTATTTCAGAAAGGGTTTATTTACTTCTAGGGAATATACAGAAGATTTCTTCTATAGAAAAGGATACTGCAAGGATTCATAACAATTGCACCCCCCCCCCCCCCCCATAATATATATTTTTAAAATCCTTTGCTGTCCCCTAGACTAGTACTTTGAATTGTTCTCTTCAAGTTACTTGTGCCAGGAATTGGTAGCTGTGGGCAGCTTTGCCAGTCACATGGGTTTACGTGATTGCAATCTGGGTGCTAGCGTTCTCATCTTTCTCTGATAACACATGTCCTTTGCTGAACGTCTGCTGGCCAGGAAACTGCATTTCCCTTTTTAGAAGTAGTTAATGTTTTAGATTTTGTTTTTTAGTATAGGTTACATCCTGCATGTTACTGCACCTCTTCAACAATACAAACACCTTTCCATATATTTTCCTTGTGGAAAAAATGGGTTGGCAGCACAGTAAGAAAACAGCAGTAAACTGTGCTGACCCTCTTTGTTATCGGAAAATATCCTGCTTTTGAGGGTCCCATTGGAGGTAGAGGCCAATCATATCATCATCTAATTTCCTTCCTTTCAACCTTCAGCTGTACATCATGGGTATAACCTAGTAGCAACCATAACCCTGAACGGCTTTCTGTATATTGTGTTAAGAATAAGCCCTTCTAAATGAGACAATGTACTGTACTGGTGTCTCCTGTGTCCTCTTAGGCCACTTTCCTCACAGCTGGACCACGTGTTGAGTATAAAGTTTTGGCTTTATCCAAGTCCTGAAAGCTGTATTGATTTCTTTAATGAAGAAAATGAGGGTTAGATTGGGAGACAGAGATGACCATCTTTTTTTTGTGCATAGAAACTATGAAGCTGGACTCTTAATTCATACACAAACCACACTAAGTCACTAAGCCTGAACAGTGATGACCTCTTTTTGAAGTACTGCAAGGCCCGATCCATGTGAACAGGGCTTGCTTATCTGTCATGCTTTGTTTAAATCATAATACCACCAACAGGCCACATTCTTTGTACCCTTAGGACAAAGATTGCTCAGGATGAAACTTCAAAGTGTTGCTCTGGTTTTCATACTAACAGGAAGCAAATGATAGAAAACCGGGAATTCCTTTGTTGACTATACATCATGCTTAGTCTGTGAATGCTAGATTGTAGAATTTCTATCCATTTCCTGTGTCCAATGTACATGGGTAAATGTGTGTTGTCTTATTTCCACCAATCAAATGGCTAGTTGGACATAAGTGGGGGTTAAGTGGGTGTCTGCTGCTACTTGTAGCATGAAAACAGATCACTTGTCCTATTTATGGAATTGTGACTACATGGCCGTGAGTCAGCCTCCTCCAGGTTCTGATGCTATATGGCAAGCAAGAGCTAACATGTGGTGGGTAGTCTTCTCTTTTTTTATTGTACTGCACAGTGAACTGCTCATCCACATGCAGGGAAATCTTTCTAGAAACAGGTGTACAGGTAACTGGGGAGTATAGGTTCTCTCGCAACACTTAATTTTCCTCATCTGTAAATAATTACTACCAGTATTTAATCACACTCTACAGTACAAGCTTAGATTTTAATTAGCTATCCAGAACACATGCCCATCTGGTACAAACTCACAGTAACATTGACGTTTCCGTATACCAATTAGTGTACTGTGCTTTAATTCAGCTACCGTGGAACAGAATTAGGCCATATGCTCCCAGATGTACCATAATGTGATAGGTCAGAATGTGACTATAGATCGGTGCTCTGAGCATTCCAAACAGAATAGATGGATCCTCTCCAGTTTTTCCAGTTAATGGAGATTTGAAAACTGCTTCAGATTTTTTGCCCATTTTCGGCTGCTTTTGGATCCTTCTTCGGTCACTCAGGCACTTTCCTGGTTGTCTAGCTGCTGTTTATGGGGAAACACGGCTGTACCGGTGAGTTAAAGTGGTGCCTGTATCATAAGTACAATGTATGGCAAGTGATTCGAGTAAGTGATTTTTTTTTTTTTTACATATTTCTTTATAGTTGTCCACAGACGGCTTCTTTTATTTACCTACCCTGTGAGCCCCGATGGTGACTGTTTGCATTGCTGTCCACATACATGTTCAAGGGACCCGCTTAGTGTGTTTTAACAATGACTGCATACATTCAATCGTTCTCTGGCATTATGTTGCTAGAGTCCCACACGTGGCGATTCCACATCAATTTGGTGTAAATGAAGTCAAATGCGTGTGGCCAGTGTAAAGCTATAACCGGTGCAGATCACACTAACGTGGTGCTGCCATATAGAGTAGTACAGGTTATGTAATGTAAAGGCTGTTCTGTGTCTCTCACAGATGTTCTTATACCAAATAAAACTATTTTGGAGATGTTGTCTTTAACCTGACATGTTTTGTTATTGCCACCCCTGATGGCCCTTGTGTCATGCAGTGTGCTTGGGCAGCAGACAAAATATAACTCTCTTTATTTTTCTGTGTCGCACACATCAGATTGACTCCTATCCAAAGTCATTTGTTGGCCCTGTTCACTGTTTTGTTTTTTTGGATGCGTAAAAATAAGCTGTGCTACGTATTAATGTGTTTGACTGGACTTTGTGCTGGAACAGTTTTGCAATGCTTTAACAGGAAAACGTGTCCAGTGTTTCAACAAAAACAATGAAATTGTTTTTTTTTTATTTTATTTTTTTAATTTTGTAAGTTAGGAAATTGAATAAATAAAAATATTTTATTTTTTTTCTACACAAACCACAAAAGGGCAAAGCTAATGGTGTATATTAGGGTGCCGGGAAGAGATGGCACCAGGATGCACTATGGGACGAAAGTAAGCTGTCTGGTGCGGTGTGATACTCTGGTCAGTGTTCTGGTAAACCTGGGTCCTGGCATTCATGTGGATGTTACTTTGATGCCCACCACCTATCTAAACATAGCTGCAGACCAAGTACACGTGATAAACCACCTATCTACTACTGGGATTATCAGTGTAGAGATTAGCATTCTCCTCTTGAGTTTTGTAGTTAATCCTTCAGACCAACCTCTGTTGGTTGAGGATTTACAAACAGGAACAGCAGCCGTGATCTATCACTGAGTGTTATATTATTTATTTTCAGTGATAGGATCTCTCTGAAGTGTATGTGTATATATACAAGTAGATTATGCATATATGTGTGTCTCTATAAGGTCCTAAGGGATATCACTTCCTTGTCAGACAGAAGTTTTTGTTCCTGTTTATAACTGCCTTCTACACCTGCAGATGTATTTTTATAAATGGGTTTATTCTGTCTGGTCATACCTCAGGCACTGCTTTTAGCAGCAGCATATATGTTGTATAGGAGGTGCTGAAACACATAACTGCTCGCGCTAGTCCCTGGCCCATTGGGGTGTGTGTGTGTGTGTGTGTATATATATCACACACACACACACACACACGTCTATTTGATAGAAGCCAATTAACCTATTAGCAAACACAGAGAGAACCTACAAACTCCACACAGATAAGGCCATGGTCGGGAATCAAACTCATGACCCCAGTGATGAGGCAGAAGTGATGACCACTGAGCCACCGCAGATGTTTTACTTTTCAATTCCTAAACGGATCTAGAAAAAATGACCATGACAATCTAGTTGCTATGGGTTACCACAATTTTCTGTGCACTAAATTTCACAAGCGCATCTATATATAGATATTTTTAGATATTTTTTTTTTTCCTTTTACAATGTTCCCAATAGGCTGCTGAGTGGAGTTTTGCCCCCCTGGGCAAAAAATTGCCAGCCCTCCCCTGGCACTGTACATCATATGCTTTGCTCCCATCATATTGTCCCATACTCAACCTTCAAGGAAAGCTTCAAATATGGCAAGGCAATCATGTTCTAAAGATGTCCTTGAAGAACAATCATATCTTGAAATGTGTTTACAATATTATTCTAATCTATATTCAGGTTTGCGAAAAATAACAAGTGAGACTTATGGGACGCAGACAAAAGGCATAGCACCAGTCTGGAGACGCACGGGCAGGGAATGATGCCGTGTAGCCCTGTCATTGCACTGTATAAATGCCACACAGCACACCTCGTCCAATACAGTAATATCAGTTTTGGGAAGCAGGATCCCATGTAGCCTACTCCCCTTTCACGTACCACTCTAGTGTATGTATGTATGTATGCATGCTCCTCCTCCCGGGAGAGCTCCAGCATGGAATCTCCATCAGGAGCACTACCCCGTGAGAACCCTACACCTACAATCCTGCTTCTACTGCGTTACAACTGCCGCCTGCTGCAGCAAGTGTACAATACCTCTGTAGCAATGAAAGGACACCCAGAAGCATTTGTACCACTGCCCATGTTTATTCAGTGGCCTCTTATAAGGACCATGGCATTGAAGAGAGCAGCTGACTATGCTGGAATAATGGTTAGTTACAAACACATGAATTGTGGGTAACTTGAGTTTAGCGCTAGTCGGTATATACACAGTGCCAGTGTTTAGTGTGTGTGTGTGAGGTTTGACTTCAGGCTTAGGTAAACGGAGGCTGTTGTGGCGCTAATAACTCACGGGTACTGACATGACTTCGTGACATCACTCCGGACGGATGCACAGTAACAGGCTTGGGCAGACACTGCTTCTAGAGCTGATGTGGGACAGGTGTCTGATAAGCCTCTGTTTCATGTGTCAGAATAGCGCACACATGGAGATCTGTGCAGTGTCACTGTGGGTGTATAATGTACTGATCCCTAATTTACCAGCCTGTGTATTGGTACACTAGTATTTGAGTGGTTTGGTAAATGCATACTCTCCTATGGAATGTTGTCTGTATGACTTTACCACCACGTGAGTTACTCTTATTCCAATGTCTGTATAGCTGTGTTACTGTATAACAGGCCCAGTGTAGTTGGTGAGCTGCGTTCATAGCTAAGTTAGTGTGAGACGGTTTGCAGAAGCCTGTGGCAAGGTATGAACATGTCTATAAACATACAGCACTGTCCAGTACACGTACATCATATGTAGATAAGTTCACGGTCACCTACACTAGCACCTTTATCAATTCTATCCTCCACTCCTTACATTAACACTCAAAACCAAGTCTGCTCTCCTCCACTAACCCCACACACTTCGTCTCCACTACCTACAACCATAAATTCTACACATTAATAGGCCCTCGTGAGGTTCAATAAGTTATTGCGTCTGTACTGTAATAATCTTGTTGAAATCGCTCAGAAAATGTGTTCACGGTGTCCTTTTAAACACTCTGTATGCACAGGCTGACATTTAATAAACCTATCAGAATGAATAAGTAATTAGTAACATGTGGCCAGATTAATTGCATTATTATAGACATTGTTGTGCATAGTGGAGTTTAGTAGTATACGTAAGTGCTCTTGGTGTCGCCTTTACACTAAGATACACACACACCACTAAATCCCATACATTACGCTGCCCCCCACTCTTTCTACTAATAGTAATATACTTACACATAACTGTAAAGTGCAAGTATTAACCTATATGCCCTGCTGTGTAAATTGGTGTTCCTACACCAACCACCAAGTCCCACACATTAAGTTGTAGCCTCATCACTTGCAATAAAATCGTTAGACTAAGTTTAATCTGTTTTTTCACTAATATCCTACACTCAAATCACTTATTAACTCTCCCTACCCCTGATCTCCACTGTTTACATGAGCACACGCAACACGTCACTAAATCCCCTCACAATGTGTGCCCCTTCTATGCTGATATAATATCACTACAGTTCACAGACATTACACTATATCCCCCTCCTATTTATTATACAGCCACAAACACTACATCTCATTTACACACGTACATACAACACTTCTGTACCACACAATACAAAGCCGTCCTTTCACCGATTTGTCACTGTCCTTATTCTGAGGCACTTCAGTCATGTTGCCCCAGTCCATGCTCATAGTTAGAACAACCTCTCACTATGATTCGGTGACTGCTTATGTTAACTAGTAAAACTGGCGCATTTTACAACTGGAAATTCTGAGATGGTGATAGAGCAGTGTAAGCACAGCCTGATGATGAAAAGCTGTAATACCTGAGTGTGTGTTGTTTTTTTTTTTTTTTGCTTCTAACCTCTGTCAATTAAAAATTAAACATAACAAATCCTGGTCCCAGATTAGGATACGGACACTGGTTATGTAAGTGGATATGGCAGTGCTTGGGGTCTGGCTCAGTGAGTGGTTACGTCAGAGAAGAACACACTCTGTACCTTACTGTAATACTGATGTTTGATATGAGTTGTTTTAGTCTGATATTCATGGTGCTGCTGTAATACCAGTGAAGGTTTTAGTCTAAGCTCTGGTACCTCTTCACAGGGTTTCACTGATGTGGTTATATTTATTGTGGTTTCTTATTCAATCTGCCGCTTACTGCGTAGTCCAATCTGGAGCAAGTAGTCTGCTCCGTCTAGTTATTGCTGCCACACTCTAAGACCACTGAAGAGATGGTACATAATGAGACTGTGTTGAGTGATATGCCAGTGGTGTGTGGCTGTTTTATCTCGGCCATATGTTTTGTTCAGCACATGCAGCTAAATCTGAATATTTCCCTTTTTAGTCATACCCCTCTGCCTGAGAGGACTGTGGTGTGAAATCTGGTGTTGATCCATGAAGTTTTGCTACAGATCCACCTAGTTTTTTTTGGTGTGTTTTGGCTTCACTTGGTGAGATGCACTTGTTTCTGTAGGTTTTGGGGATATCGGCAACACACTGGTGTACGTTTGTGGGTTCTTTAATACTCGTGTCTCATCTCCACTGCCCTCTGAAGACATATGCAGCTTCCTGTGACAGAGGAATTTCCTGCACGACTATGACTGTAATGTACAAAAAAGTTTGAGATTAGGTTCAGACGATTTCTCACACTATTAACCTATCTCGGTGCTTTAAATAAGTTACTTTTTTTTTTTCTCATTTCATTAAAATAACTTCCCTGCAGGTAAACACAAAAGCTCTTCTGAAACCACTACAAAGCAAAGGCCACCTGACAATCCAAGGACATCAGATCTGTTCTGCTTTTTGTGTGTGACAGACTGTGCAGGGACATGTTTACTTCTGGTTGCATATTTCCCAGAGTAGAGGATGTACAGTGTATAGATAATGTGTAGGTGGTGCAGGCATCTGTGTTTGAAGTGTAGTAAAGGTGAAACTGGTGGTCTCTTAGAGACTGTTTGTCTACTTCGCAAAATTATGCTCTCGGTCAAAGTCATTTTATCAGATTCTACCATTATACAAACTCCATTTCAATATATTAGATTTTGCTTTTAGTTTAAGGCAAGATGTCATTTATTTATTTCTTTATACTATGAGGGTAACGTTGATTACCCACGTTATAGCCATATTATAATTGATGAGGTTGCAGTTACTAAAAATCCCATAGTCTACTTTTTTGTGATTTCAAATTTGTGTTTGTGTGAGATTATATACAGTAGTTATTGTCTTTCTCAGACTTTCACAGCATGCGAGTGAGGGAAGAAAAACTGGGTTTGGATCAGCTCTCTTCACTGAAACATTTAGTTTGATAGACTTTTAACCCCTTTGGAACTTGGTCATGGGGGTGTTCTTTACTTTTAATCCTGGCCTAAATATGTGTTTTGCTTTGTATTCCCAATTGCAAAGCGCTACGGAATATGTTGGCGCTATATAAATAAATGATGATCTTTATGTATGCTCATTTTATTTCTGCTGCTGCTTATACAGAGCCCCAGAGGCACACTGACTAGTAGGCTACCGCTACTTTTCATTTGGTGGCAACGTCATTTAACTAATGTTTAGTGCAGAAGTACAGTGCTGTCCCACTGGTGACGCAGGTCTTTAGGGCGTACAGTGGACTCCAGCTTGAAATCCCACATAAGCTCTGATGTAGAAAATGTTTAATTGTATCTGCTCTTTCATAGTGTTCTAATTCTCGCATCATTCCTATCAAGACCTCTAGAACTACATAATTGCTCCATGCAGGGTACTATTCTCACTACAATATAACCTGGGGCCACATGGCCAGTGCATTTATATACTAAATACAGGGAATCTTTATTTTATTAAGGGAATAAAGTTGCTGCCTGTTTAGCATTAGCAGGAGTGTAAGAAGTTAAAGCCAAATAGATAAACTAGACATTTCTAGGCCTGGTTTCCTTGATATATAAATGGTTTCTGGTCTAGTGAATCAGAAAATGTTCCACCTATTGAAGGGTTTATTGCAGACAGTCATTTTGTTGGCAAACTGACATGTCACTGCCTACTCTCTGCAAGTTGCCCCTGCAACCAGATTTGTGGTTTTGATGGCCATTAACAAGGCTTACTCTTTAAGAGTAAGCTTTATGTATAATTTCTTCTGTTAAATGATTGCGTACATTGGCATAGCCTCTTCTAAATGACTGGTTGGAGATTTTTGTTTGTATTTTTATTAAAATCATTTTTTGTTTCATATTTTATTTTTCAAACAAACTCGCTAAGTATATGTTGCTTTTATTGTGCATAGCATTTATACACCCATTGGCTAAAGGTCACCAACATCTCAGCAGCCAGTTCATACCTAAATACCAGTAGTCAGATCAGCTACTTAGAATGTCAAAAATGTTGCCTTTTAAACCTGTTGTGGCAGATTAAAGTCTTCTCGGTAACATTTTTCATTTGAATTTTGTGTATATATTCATTATATTATATTTAGACATCAGTGAGTGCCCATGTATTACCTTTTAGATATACAGTCTACACATGTATCAAATATAAAAGTAAATGTAATTACACTTTGCAACGTATTTAATTAAAAGCAGTTCATAGTAATTTTTTGTTTTGTACAGTACTTTTGTTTGGCCAGCAGGTGTCACTGCAATTAATAGAAAGCATTTGACCAAGCCTTCTCCATGGACAGCTGTAGAAATGTTGGCATCTGTGCACTACTACAAAAGTGACATGTTGGCATACTCCTCTTACCTAGTGGTAATAGTACAATTAAAGTGAATCCATGCACTTAGTCAACAAGACCGTTGGGGTTATTACAATCAGACCAGGCGCATGTACTTGACCTTCTGCATTGTAACTGGTTTTCCATGGAGACCATTCTGAACTGTAAAGATAAAGGCACTACAAGATGCTCACAAATGGGTAGAGAAGTCTGTTACATAAATGACCCTTGTGGATAAAATGACTGTATTATTGTGCACAATATCTACATGGCCCTTCTGATATATACAAATTGTTATTGTAAAGATCACTTATAAACAAAGTACTTTTTGTGCAGGACTTGCCAGTATGAATGCACTCTAAATCAAGTAAATCACTGTTATTTTTGTCGTAGCTTGCTGGCTGTGTGTAAAAACAGGATTTTGTATAACGAGCCAAGCAGACGTTTTCCTGTTAGGAAATCTTTTTTTTTTTTTTTTTTTTTTTTTTTCTCCCCCCTCTAAATATTTTTATATTTGTTGGCTGCGGTCTAAATATCTGTGCGTGACCCTAGATGTCTTGTTGTAGTAGTTTTTGTGTTGGGATATTTTTGATGAGTAAGAAATCTACAAGCATTCTTTTTATGGAACACTGCAGTGGGTTTGTAAAGCTGCCCACACATGGTGTGATTTTATTGGGCACATTTACCATTTTCAACCACTCTGCCTTGACAATGTTCTGTCTAAGGGTTCAAACCAACATTCAGTCCCAATCAAAATCCACACTGATATTCAGGGAATGCTGGAAAATGGAGATGGCCAATGTCTTTGATATCTCTCTCCAAAATTAGCTTTGTTGGACAAACTCAAATTATCGTCAGAAAGATGTTGATGCGTTATGAAAAGACCGCTACAAATGTCTCCCCATTTTTATTATGCAGTTTATTACAATGTTTGATTATTAATATTAACGTGGACCTGTTGCCACTTGCATGTCTTCTAAAATCCTAATTTGACATGCCTGCATGCAGTGACATGCATTCTTTGTCTATATAGGTCATGAGTATTAATGTGTAACATACTGAGAAACTTTGTGACATTACCAAACCGTAAGACATCTACCAGCTTTCAACAGGTGTCCCCCATTGGCTCTAAATCACATGAGATTAGATTCACAGACCAATGTCTAATCTAAAGAAGGCTTAAAACGTGGGATAGCCGGCAGTACAAGATTGTGTGGGTTTTGCAAGAGAATTTGAAGGAATCCTATGTCTTTAATACGTGTATAGTGCAGCTGAGCTTTTACATAGACTGTGATTGTTGGCTTTTGCAAAACTGTAGGACATGTACGAGTTTAATATACTTTGGAGCAGTATCAGTTAGGCGCAAGGTGTCTCTGACCATCACCTCGATGTTCAGATGCGCCTATTGCCGGCTAGTACGGTAGGAAATTGCTGCTCATTTGTTTGTGCACCTTTTGAGACGTGAGTAAAAATGAGCGGAAATTTCCGTAAAAAGTTGGTCGCCACGGACTGTTCCGGAAGCGCATTGTGTTGAATTTTATCTGCTCCTTTGTGTCTACCCAGAATGGCGCAGATAATCTTGAATGGATACAAAACAATGGTTATTCTGTATATTTATCTTTCTAGCTGATATGTTTAGGGATGTAGATTTGATAATCTTGTCATTGAAGCATTTATACATGGCTAAGTTTTTTACTGACAAAATTTTGGGTGTCCTTTTTTTTTTTTTTTTTTTTACCATAGGATTAAAAAACTTTATATTAGAAACACATCTGACTGACTTCTGAAACTATACTGCTTATGTACTCCTGATTAGAAAGAGCACTTGGCATTCAAAGTTCAATTTCTTACACAAATGTAAAGACTTGGGCCACATTGCGATGACAAAATACCATCATTGTTTCATATGGTAAAGTGTCAAATCACCATCTACATAGTAACCGTGTGGCTGGAACCACAAAGCCAAAACAGACTCTAAAACATTTTCTAAATATTGTATAACTTTGGACATTAAAGTGTTTAAGTTTTCTATGGCTCTGATAGATTTTTATTTGATTGCTACGCTGATCACAGATAGTGTACACGAGCCCTTTGTACTCATAACCAACAAGTCTTGGGTTAGTTGGCGCAAGTTACTGTCGCTGTCAAAGGAGATTAAGGCTGAAATTTGGGTAGAGTTCAACATATTGAGGAGTTTTATATCCGCTAATTTCTCGCCTCTGAAACGACAGGGATAAATGCTGTCTGTAGTGTAAAACTGATGGGTGATTTTTACAATTCGATATAAGTCTTGGTACCAGGATTTCTTATAACTGGTTTGTTGACATTTGAATAGTCGCTTCTGGCAATAGGTAGACTTATTGGGTGAAATAGAATCCTACTTATTTCTGACCTTAGAACTATGTGAAATGAAGTGTAATATGTATATATTTTGTAATCTGTACTCAGATTTTATTCAAGAAAAAATAAATGATCATTTATTTGTATTTTTTCTTTTTCTTTTTTTCTTTCCAGAACTCAATTCGGCATAACCTCTCCCTTCACAGTAAATTTGTGCGAGTACAAAATGAGGGGACAGGTAAAAGTTCATGGTGGATCTTGAATCCAGAAGGCGGGAAGAACGGTAAATCGCCAAGAAGACGAGCGGCTTCAATGGATAACAACAGCAAATTTGCTAAAAGTAGAGGAAGAGCTGCCAAGAAAAAAGCCACCCTCCAGTCAAGTCAAGATGGGAGTGGCGATAGTCCCGGGTCACAGTTCCCCAAGTGGCCAGGAAGCCCCAGTTCCCACAGCAATGATGATTTTGAAGCTTGGAACACGTTTCGACCACGAACCAGTTCCAACGCAAGCTCTATCATGCCAGAGGAGGAAGATCTTGGAGATGCCGATGTGCACAATCTTGTGTATCCTCCATCTTCAACAAAATTGGCATCTACGTTGCCAAGTCTATCAGAGATTGGAAACTCTGAAAACATGGAGAATCTTTTAGATAACCTGAACCTGTTGTCTCCAAACACCTCACTGACCGTATCGACACAGTCCTCGCCTGCCTCAATGATGCAGCAGCAATCTGGTTATTTATTTACATCACCAAACAGTAGTATGGAATCGCCTGACCCCGAGTACAGAAAGTACAGTTATGCTCAAGCTAGCATGAACTCTATACCACAGATGTCTATGCAAAGTGTTCCCGACAGCAAATCAGGTTACAGGGCTGTGGGCCCATACAATGTTCCTGCTGGACTTCTAAAGGAACTGCTTACCACGGATTCTCCACCACACAATGATATACTGGCCCCAGCTGAATCTGCCGTTTCACGTGGTAGCAGCAGGGCTTTGGGTCAGAATGTTTTAATGGTATCTAATTCTGGCATGCCGGTGTACGGCAGCCAGCCATCCCACAGCAAAATGAACACTATTCCCCATGCACATCAGCCACATAGCCAGCAGGCCTCTATCAATGGTCGTGCCTTGCTTCATGGCGGGAGTGCCATGATGCACAGTGCTGGCATTAACCGCCTATCAACAGTGAAAACTTCATTGCAAGTGCCTATGACCCAACCCCTTCACATGTCCGGCATGGGTCCTTGCCCTGCCAATAGCTGCAATGGCTACGGCAGAGTGGGTATAGTCTCTTTCCACCAGGAAATGCTGCCCAGTGACTTGGACGACATGTTGATTGAAAGCTTGGAATGCGATGTGGAGTCCATTATTCGGAATGACCTCATGGAGGATGGCGAAGCAGATTTTAACTTTGATAGTCTATTACCTAACCAAAGCTTTCCTCACAGCGTCACAACCACCACACACAGCTGGGTATCTGGGTAAAGACAGATGCATGGTAAGTGTGTGAAGTGAAATGAAATTCAGTGATCACTAGATTTATTTTGGTTAACACATTTTAGTTTTTTTAGTACTTTGTTACAGCAGCCACTAATTCTACATTAATCTACAGCTTTACTTGTGTTCCATTATTGACGTTTCAAGTAGGCTGTGGTATATTTTTAAATAGCAAGTTTCTTGTAAGAAGAAGGTGTAGGAAGACATTGGACTGTATTCTGTACGGTGATAGTCTCTTCGCCAATGCTGATAAATCCGACGCTGAGGAAACTTACAAAAGAACGGATTTCAGAAGAAAACTACAAGAATATACACACTTACCTGATCAGCAACTGTCCACATATCCAATCCTAGCAAAACACTGACAGCAGCTTCTTCCGAATGCACAGGTGTCCGGCAGTAGTGTCTGACTTCAGTGCGCCCTCAATGAATTTTTATTTAAAGCAGCAATGTCGTGACCACGCAGGTTAACTGTTAAGAGAGGGGTCCCGACATTGCCGCTTTAAATAAAAATTCATTAAGGGCGCACTAACTTCAGACACTACTGTCGGACACCTGTGCATTCGGAAGAACCTGTCAGTGTTTTGCTAGGATCGGATATGTGGACAGTCACTGATCAGGTAAGTCTGTGTATATTCTTGTTGTCTTCTGAAATCCGTTTTCTTTTGTAGGTTTCCTCAGCGTCGGATTTATCAGCATCGGCAACGCGTACCCCATCCATTCTGTAAAGTGCTGCACGATTAACCTGTCTCAATGTTCTTTGTAAAACAAACTAGACATGCCTAGTACTAAGCATGTATATTTAATGGTAAAACAGGGCATGATTTATAACGGTGAGTAGCTAGTGTTACACCAGTTTTGTCTAATACATTAAATGCTGGTTTCTAGTTGGAGAAAGACCCTTAAACTTAGATAATACCCAGAGGAAATCTCTTTACAGTCATCTCCAAGTTGCAAAATTGAATAAAAAACCCAAACAAAATGAACTAGATTTGCAGCTTGAAAACCAATGATGAAGGAATGTATCATTCAACCTTTAGAACTGATCATTAGAACAGTTGGAAAGGGCATAATAGCCTCCACCTTTATAGTCCCCTGTAAATAGTGCTATCAATCATTTATTAAAAGTATTTCTGACCACCTACACTTCTGAATGTCATTTTAATGACAAGCCCACGTGTAAAATGCTAAAATCATAAATAGACATTCTGAGGTATGTTTAGTTTGTTTGCATTCCTCTGCTTTGTAGAACTGAGCCTGATAGGGCAGAGTGGGCGAAGATTTACAGTTTAGAAGTCAACAGGATCTTCAAACGTCACCTTTTTATAGAGGGATTATTTTTCTGTATGAAAATCGCCTGGCGGTACAAAAGCAGAGTGGGCCAGAATGCCTGGAAATGGTGCACACACTGTTATAATACGGTCACGCTGTGCTTTACAGGGATCCATGATCACTATTCAGTGTGTGTCTTCTGGTTCTTACAGCTGCATGTTCTTCAGTGCTACGGACCATGCATGCATTGAAGCTCCTGTGAATGCACATAAAGGCTGGTCACCCATTGGCTAGTGACGCACTGTCAAACCCACAATGACATATGGTGGTAGCTAGCGCTAGAGGTCACGTGTTTTTTAACCATAGTAAAAAGAATTTAATCTACTGGTGTTAAAATTCAAAGCCATTAAGAGTAGCCTCCGTAGCCTGAAGTTATTCAGTAAGTCTGTACTCTGGTATACACAGCACCTATTGGTAATACATTCAATTGCTAAGTATTGAAAGAATATCTGTACCCAATAATACTTGGCACCCTTCTATGGAGGTTTTGTTTTTATGTTAGTATAATAGGATGCACAAAACTCCTCTATGAATCCCACTGTTTAATTGCTTGTTCCTGTGGTTCAAACCATAGTTTTTAGTTACATACATTACAGTATGTCTATAATCTCCCATATGTTCATTTACTTAATGCCTTATATTATATATATATTCTGTCTAAAAGTGGATCTGTCAACTCCACACATGGAGGCAACCGTTTCTGGCTGAACCAATATTCTGCTGATCACCTCGCTGAGAGGCATGAGGTATAAGAGGAGGCATACTGCACTAATAATCACAGATGTGGCTGCTTCCACTATGTGCAAGTGATGGCTCCACTTTAACAAAGTATTGGCTGCACATGTCTGGCAAAAGTGTTTGCTTTAGTCATTGGAGTGTGACCATTTTTGACTAACGTGACCCAATCTGATCTGTCTTTTAGGCAATGTCACCGTAAAGGTCGGAAGAAACCTCCAAAGATGCTCTTCTCCAGTCTATTTTTGTCAAATCTACAGAAAAATGGATTTGTTCCAGTGTATGCCAGTCACGTGCTGCTCTTGGACCTCTATCACTATGAAGTGCCAAACTGACTAGAGAATCTAATGGAAGAACAGCCTGTGTCATTGCCGTTTTGGTGCTTGTGTGGGCAGCAAAGAACTGATGACTTAATAGTGTAATGTGTGTACCTGCTTCATTGCTCTAGGTGCCAGATCTGCTCTGCGAAGGGACTTCTGAATAATATTTTATTATCACAAAGACTGGAAACCTCCTAAGCACCCATTTCTCTAAATGGCCTAACAAGAAGCAGAAAGAGCCATTTTTTTAATGCTATCTGTCTCTTTTGGTAACTGCAAAATGTATGTTTAGCAGCAAGAATCTAATTTATTTACATTCCAAGCTCATAGGGATTCTCCCTGTTGTTGGACCAACATTAAAATAATCCAGGGTTGGTGCTAATCGTGTATTTGAAACCTAATTTGTCTGCCCTGCTCATTACATCCTCTCACGTTAGATGTTAGCCAGTGCAGAAGACATTATTTTTTTCCATCATTTTTCTCTTTGTTGATGAGCTGGAGCTCCAACATTGCTTGAATTCCAGATATTAGGAAATTCATCCAAACCCACCAATAGCAGAGTGGCCACGGAGGCCAAACAAACAAAATAATACAGTTATTGGTTTTTTTTTATAAATCCATTTTGGATGTGGATGAAAAACTGGTGAACAGGTAACTTTGCTGTATAGCAGTAGTCAGGCATTTCTACTATCTTTAATAGAGGTGGGAAAAAGCAAACGCAGGTGCTTACAGTTGTATTTCTCAGATCCAGTGTTCAGGAACAACTAACCGTGCATGTTCCAGGTCTTACATAATCGCAGGTGAAATAATTATTACTACTCGTGGCAGTCTGTAAGTAATACACCCATGCACAAGCCAGGCCATAGGATTTGAGTAACGTTGGTTTACATCATCTTTTGTTGCCCCACTACCGGAACACCAGTTTTTTATCAATGTTGCAAACGTATTGAACAAATAATTTTAAAAATCATGGAATCATTAGATATGTAGAAATATGTGTATATCTTAAGTTAAATGCCCCTTTTTGTATGAGGTATAAATAGTATTTTAATATGACTGGATGGCAGAGAGCTCTCATTCTTTGTATGCTGTGGCATAAAATGTAGAACACGCTGCACTTTTATTATGATTTTGGAACCCCTAAGACAGCTTGTGTATCTCTCACGTTGTTGGGTTCAAACGTGCATCCAGCCTGGCATGCGTGGAGCTGTGCGTCAGGGGTTGTCTAACCCCTCAGCCTTTTCTTGTAAGCTTCATGTTGATCCAATGAAAGGGTTTAACCTACAAGCAGTCATCTATAGAGACAAATAGGTTATGTCAGATCTTGTACAAAGTAAAACAATGTTTTTAATATCTATGTATAATTTGTCTTTTTACTCAGTTAAGTTAATCATTGTCAGTATCCTGCAATCCCATATAACCCAGATACATTCAGTATTCCCGTGTTGTGCGCTTTGTATCAGCTTTTGTACCTTCGGAATTTGGGTGCTTTTTTCCCCATGCTCATGTTTTTATGAAAGGAAAATGGAGGAAATCCTGTAAATAAGACGTAAACATTCCTTCCTTTTGCCTTAAAAGAAATGTATAAATATTTGTATTGCTTGCTTGGGAGAGTCTCAATAATATATATTTTTATTTTTTATGTTTCATCAAGCTTTCCACAATACTAATTAATAAAATAATTGCGCTATAGAAGAGGGGGGTTCTCACAGAGCACCCCCCCCCCCCCCTCCCTGGAGTGGTTAAACTGCAATGTCCCTCGTCCTGGACAAACAGAATGATGGAAGTTGTAGAAATAGAGTTTGACGTCTCCGGTTATGAAATGTTTAGTGTCATAAACCATATTTAACTATGCCAGAGAGGCCATAATGCATTGACAAATATCTTGCTTCTGCTGTCTGGAACCGAAAGAGTAAATGTTGCTTTGTTTATGTTCCGGAGGTCCCACGGTGTGTTATAAACGCATACATGTACGCTTCCCCTGAACCAGTTTACATTTCAGTATCTTATTTATCATGCACCATCTGATCTCGTAGTATTTCCGTTCCATATTATGGCTACATCGCTGATTTTTTTTAAAAAATTTTTTTTGCCCTGTGGAGGCCTATAAAGCATACTATGCTGCCTTTGAATACTGCTGTCTTAAAATCTCCACCAAAGTAATCGCTCAAGTCATATGTGCAAAGTTATGTATGGTGTTGTTTCTACCCCACCATTTATTCTCAATATTGTCCATCCTATTGGAGTCCTGGCAATGTGTAAAGATATATAGCATTTTGCTTACAGGACTACTACAGCCAGGAACTTGAGAGACTGAAAGCAGGACCTTTCCATAGCAGGGAAGATCTAACAGTGGCTTTAAGTAAAGAGCTGAGCAGCGCTGAAGATTGGAAAGTTCCTAGTTTTATGTTCTCTGGACCATACTAAAGCGACTAGTAGGGGGTAATAGGGAAGGGACACCTACCAAAGACCTACTATTGGAAAAGCAGGAGACCAAGTCAGATTCATATTTATAGTGTAAAACCCAGTTAAAAACATAGATATGAATATTATCTTGTAGCTTTCATGTAAACCAGCTCCAGAAAACAGCGGGGCAATAAGACATAGACAATAGGGAAATACACTGCTTGAATGTGCATTCAAAAATTGTATGCATGATTTTCTTGCAGTGACCTGTGTATCACATGTCCTTGGCTGTGTGGAGAGCAGATGTGACACACTATAGTGATCTATAGATATCGGCCTACTCTTATTTACCCTACAGTTTTCTCGGATTGCATTCCCTTTGGAGTGCAACGAGCAAGAAATATTTTCTGCATGAACTCTAAATATTTAAAAGTCTTTTGAAAGCGATTTTACAGTTACCTTTGACTCTGGATTAGTAGAAAACTGAATGTAGTTAACAAGGTATAGTGAGATTGGTTCTCATTAATATTTCATTTAAAACTAAAGGCTAACATCCCTATATCAGAGATGAAATGGTTGCCTAGCGCAGGTCTAGATAAATGTCAGGGTCTAGGTAGATATGGCACAAATAATTTTCTGCTAGTATCTTATTTTATTTTTTTGTTTGGCTTGGTGACTTGCCGGTCAGACTCCTGACGTTGTTCTTTATTTTGTTAATCTCTGGCTTCAACTAAGATTTTTATATTGAGTGATGTGTTTAACTGTTCGTTCTTATTAAAGAAATTTCTGCCATGGGTGTTTCTTCTCGCCTTCTTCTCTCCACTGGCAAGTAGAGCAGTGGAAGTGTCCCTCTTAAAGCAGGGGGGAGGGGGGAGGGGGGGGGGTGGAGAATTTAAAACATTTTGGTGGTCCTTTCCCTTTAAAACTTTTTTACATTTTTAAATGTCGGGCCTCTTCACCATCAAAAACTGAAATCCACTTTTAATTGCAAATGAATGCAAGAACATCTGATAAGCATCACATCCAGAAAGCTAATCAATCGCTCATTAGGCAATGCTCGATTACTGCATATCTAGTAAAATCTGCTGACGTACAGCAGGGGGTTCCAAAGTGACAGGCGCGCTAATGTACTCTGCTGAGGAGGGGCGGAGCTCTGCTGAGCTGTGCAGTTGGCATGTTAACCAGTCTAATTAGCTTGCCAGCTGCTCTCTTGGTCTGATGCTCACCCAAGTCAACGGAGGGCAGGTGTGTTTCTGTTGTATTAAGCTGTTCCTTTCTAATTGGGGACTGGTGTCATGTTCTCTTATTAAAAAAAAAAAAACAGCCCACCCCCAGCTGTCAGCACAGTGTAGGTATCACGCCCCTAGGACTTGTGCTGCTCAGAGTATGTGTATTTTCCAATGTTAAAAAAAAAAATCTATAAAAAAATAAATGTCAAGCTCCTATTTCAAATATTTTGTCCATTAAAACATATTGTGTTCTGAATTGTGATGTCCTGCAAAGACAGAAAAACCAACCTTTTCCACTTGTTTCTATGGCTGTCCGTGAGTTGTGTGGATGATCTATGCAGCATCTCACCTCCTCCTGTGCCTCCTAATGTGTTCTGTTTTTAATAGATATGTATTGTTTTTTTGTAGTACCATGTAAAATGTTTATTTAGGCATATATAGGTTCAGTTATTGAAGTTTTGGTAAGCTGAAGTCCTTGTTTAATGCAAGCTTGCTTCCTATGTGGACATTATTTTATAGATCATGCCTGGAGTTTCACACGCTTGTGCTCTCATTCGTGGCACACTTGCCACAGTTTAACTGGACACACATAATGTACAATATGAGCGAGTTGTCGCTTTGCAAACTCTTGCACTAGCTGATGCGAGCTTCAGTGATGATGCTTATGACTTTTGTTGTCAATGATGATCTATCTGCTTATAAGCTTAAAAGACTAGTGCACCCCTCTTTTTTTTTTTTTCTTTTTTTTTTTTTTTAAATGTAGGCGTTAGTTCTAGATTGGACCAATTTTTAAATTGTATATAACATTTGCACTTGTTAAACCACTGGAACATGTTGTTATCAGTTCATTTACTGATCTATTCATATTTTCATTCTAAAATTGTTAAATCCCTTAATTTATAACTGATTTATTATTATTTTTTAATTAAATTGTATATTACTTAGAGGCTACACAGTGGTTCATGCAAGTAACACAGGTTTTTTTTTTTTTCCCCCCGCTCTTCAACCAGCATTCATTCATCATGGATTCAATAAATCGGCAATATCTCTAATGGTGGCATGTAAAAACTGCTTTCTTATGTTGTGTTGCAGCATTCTCATGTTCCTTTTTCCTGTCTATTCATGATTCAATATCTGCAGACAAGTGCCTGATGTATTTACAGACACAAGAACAATCTGTTGTATGAAGCCATAAATGTATATAAATTATGCTACAAATGACTGTCCTCCGTCTGCATTGTGTCTTCATTTTCAGCACAAACACAACTGGGTGCATGTAAAGAGCTTTGCATAAATCTAAGAGACTGGTAACTCGAGCCAAAGGTTTAACATGTAGGTTTGAATGTAGTATGCTTAGTTATAATAGGGTACATATATTTAGTGTATATATGTTATATGATGCAGCATTCCCCCTGACTCAGTGGGTCTCTATTATAGTATTTAACCATATTAGTAGAGAGGTGTATATGTATATCTGGATATATTAACAGACCAATGGAAAGCAAGGTAAAAACTAGTGAATTATTTTAAGGATATTAGTGATGCTGCTTCTACAACTCTTCACATGTCGACCAGAACAATATATCCTGCACGGTGGTGGGCAAAACACACCTGTCTGCAGGTGTCCTGCTCCCAAAAAAAAATAGTAGGTGGTGCAGTGACTGCTGTGCAAATACCATTCCTTTCAAAACCCTTCTCTTTGGTGCTTGGTTATTGGCACATTGTAATGACTTAAGGCGTTAAATCAGTCATGGCGTGTCCCTTACATCTAACTCGCTTTGGTTATTGTGTACTAGAGATGAGTAAATGTTAAAAACATCATTACCTTATTCTGCATCTGGCTGCTAAATTTGACTTTAAAAATTCTGTTCCTACCCAAATGCAGAATGAATTGACCCTTGGTTTCAGTTCATAGACTATTAATTAAAAGGCGAGTTTAAGTACAGAATGGCATTCCACTAAATGGCAAACCACATGGTTTGTCATAACCCCCCGGTGTAAAATGGTCTGTTCTATCTCGAAACGCCATTTGCACATTCTGTGTAAATTACATTTGCCAACTACACTTTCATCACTGTTATTACAACTGTGTTCAACACGGGTCCCGATTGTGTGTGAAATAGGTCTTACATCAGTTGTAGATTTTGGTATCCCATTTATCAGTAATAAATCATTACTCCAGATGAGGCTTCAGCGAGGACTTATAGTGCATCTGGAAGGTATTCACAGTTCTTCACTTTTTCCACATTGTGTTATTCCAAATTGGAATAAATTCCTTTTTCCCCCTCAAACTTCTACACACAATACACCATAAAGACGATGTCAAAAAAAGTTTTGGGGAGATTTTTGCAAACTTATTAAAAATAAAAAAAAAAACTAAGACATCACATGTACATAATTATTCACAGCCTTTGCTCAATACTTTGTTGATGCATCTTTTGCAGCAATTACAGCCTTAAGTCTTTTTGAATATGATGCCACAAGCTTGACACGCCTATCTTTGGGCAGTTTCGCCCATTCCTCTTTGCAGCACCTCTCAAGCGCCATCAGGTTGGATGGGAAGTGTCGGTGCACAGCTATTGTCAGAGATGTTCAATCGGATTCAAGTCTGGGTTCTGGTTGGACCACTCAAGGACATTCACATAATTGTCCTGAAGCCACTCCTTTGATATCTTGGCTGTGTGATTAGGGTTGTTGTCCTGCTGAAAGATGAACCGTCGCCCTAGTCTGAGGTCAAGAGTACTCTGGAGCAGGTTTTCATCCAGATGGTCTCTGTACTTTTTATCTTTCCTTCTATCCTGACTAGTCTCCCAGTTCCTGCCACCACCATGCTTCACTGTAGGGATGGTATTGGCCTGGTCATGAGCGGTGCCTGGTTTCCTCAAACATGACGCCTGGCATTCATGCCAAAGAGTTCAATATTTGTCTAGTCAGACCAGAGAATTTTGTTTCACATAGTCTGAGAGTCTTTCAGGTGCATTTTGGCAAATTTCAGGCAGCCTGCCATCTGCTTTTTGCTAAGGACTGGCTTCTGTCTGCCCACTCTACCATACAGGCCTGATTGGTGGATTGCTGCAGAGATTGTTGTCCTTCTGGAAGGTTCTCTTCTCTCCACAGAGAAATGCTGTAGCTCTGACAGTGACCATCGGATTCTTGGTCACCTCCCTGACTAGGGTCCTCCCCGATTGCTCAGTTTAGACGGCCGGCCAGCTCTAGGAAGAGTCCTGGTGGTTCTGAACTTCTTCCATTTACGGATGATGGAGGCCACTGTGCTCATAGGGACCTTCAAAGAAGTAGTTATTTGTCTGTACCCTTCCTTACATTTGTGCCCCGAGACAATCCTGTCTCGGAGGTCTACAGACAATTCCTTTGACTTCATGCTTGGTTTATGCTCTGACATGCACTGTCAAGTGTGGGACCTTATATAGGCATGTGGGTGCCTTTGCAAATCATGTCCAATCAACTGAATTTACCATAGGTGGACTCCATCTGTGAGATGTTCCTACAGCTTAATTGATCAGTGGAAACGGGATGTACCTGAGCTCAATTTTGAGCTTCATGGCAAAGGCTGTGAATACTTATGTACATGTGATTTCTTAGTTTTTTATTTTTAATAAATTTGCAAAAATCTCAACTTTTTTTCACGTTGTCAATATGGGGTATTGTGTGTAGAATGTTGAGGGGGGGAAAAATGAATTTTTTTAATTTTGGAAGAGGCTGTAGCATAACAAAATGTGGAAAAAGTGAAGCACACTGAATACTTTCCAGATGCACTGTATTAGGAAGTTGGTGATGACTCTTATTTCCTTCTTAATGGGCATTTACTTAAGGTCTAGGATCCTTACTGGTTTCAGGCTTCAAAACTGATGACATCTTTGAGCAGAAGATGAAGGCATTGGGTGGTATAGAGTGATCCTGTGGGAGGCTGTGACACCTAAAAGTTCATGTGCTATGAGCAGTGACAGGTGGAGGATAGCGGTAAAGTCACAAATGTAGATAATGGAAAGAGTGAGGTTACACGACCACACAGATCAGTGATGTGATTGTAGTATCAAACACACACCTATATAAACTTAAATTAATACATTTAACTTGTTGGCGTGTGTGCTCCAATATGGTATTATTTAGATCATAAAAATGATAAGTGTATAAGAATTAAAGGTCCTCATTTTCCCACAGAAAAGCACAGTTTGTGTAAATCAGGTTATAGTATCTAATGGTGAAAGTCAAATGACTCTCAGTGCTCATTGTGACGAAACAGGATCCCACTGGGCTAAGGACTTTATTCATCACTCGTTTCTCACAATTTATTGTACTTTTTAATCTTGGTCCAGTCTAAGTATAAACACCAGAGCGTCAGTGTAGTATGTGTATTGTTTCATGTTAGTGGATACAGTTTGTCCTTGTGATTACCTGCCATATTGTATGTATACAATAAGACTGTTGCCATATTGTGACAATAGCATGACAGCAGAAACTGTCTTATATGACAGGATTGAAAGTTGTTTGCTAAGCTAATTTAACATTTGTTTCAAATGTCCATTGTTATGAGGTGTGGCATATATCTGGGCTGTTAATAATCAGAACAATGTCTGAGTAACTGCTAAAATAGCTAGCTCGCAGCCCAAGTAAGTTATCTAGGTCAACAGGTAATCTAGGAGTGATCTCAAAAGATTAAAAATAAATTTGGTGAATACGATTAGTGCTCCAAGATGTAAAAGCAGCCAGAACAATTTTGAACTAGATGATAGACCCATCTAAAACTACTATTTCACCAATTTTATTTTTAATCTTTTGAAACCACTATGCATAAACAGAAATAGTTAGCTGCACCATGTTTACCTTTTAGAACCTCTAGAAAAGATCTAATCTCAGAAGACTATCAAAGACAAGAAGACTCTGATTGAATTAATAGATGAAGATCTTGAATCCGATTTAAAAAAATTAGAAAAAATTATTATTAAAGGAAAACAAAATCTGGGGGAAGTAGTGACATTGGAAAAATATTTGGCTAATTATATAATTCCTGAAGGGTTACAAATTAACAACATTAAGAAAATAGGGTAAAAACAAGTTAAGAACGATACAAGAAAACTGATGTTTAAAAAAAAAAAACATAAAACATTTCTGTGAGATAAAAAATTGCGTTAAATCTATCTAACCAGTCTATAAGTAGCTGCCATTCTAAAAAGGATTATAAGAAATCTAAGGAAATTTCTCCATTAGGAAGAAAATAAGAGATCAGGAATATATGGAATACAAAATCGATTCAATAAATTTGAGATGGCGAGAAAAGAGTTTTCTCTCTACAGGTGGAGAAACAGGAATAATGGCAACAGTGCATTTAATATGTTTAATCAAAATAAACACCCATATGGAAAAGACCGGCCTATACAAGAGAATTATAAATGGAAGAAATATTATTATTTCTCCCCAGAGATTCAAAATCAATATGAACCATTAACAAATCTGGAAAATTCTGGAGATGGAGGGAAAACCAACCATACTAGACTCTCAATACAATAGAGGAAAGGAAAGAATGGGAAGGTAGAAAAAGCGAAAAGAAGGGTTGAATTAAAGAAAAAACATGAAAAAGAAAATACGATAAGAAAATTAAGAAAGAAGATAACCCTGAAAATCAGGTAGAGATTTTTAACTTAAGCTCCAAACTTTTGACCCATAATGAAATGTCTTTATCAAATAAGGGTCTCAAATTCTCACCTATTACTACACCAGATAACTTTGAAAATTTTGTTGACTTATAGACATTTGTTAGAAAATTATCCCTAACATATTTTTTTTGCAGTAGCTGAAACAAGACAAAATTGAGAGACAACAAATAAAACCTACTCTATCTGGAACAATAGAGGAAGCTTTAGATCAGTCAACATTTAGAAAAAACATCTTGTTTTTATCCTTCCCATAGAAGAGGACATTATGTTGACACATTGAATAAGTTAGTAGTTGATGATGTTAAGAAACAAACTACTAAGTAAAAAAACCTCTAATTTAACATCAAAAGCGAGAAATGCATTAGGAAACCTTCAGAAGGACTCAAATATAGTAATTAAGCTGGCCGACGAGGGGTGGTCTGGTGATTATGAATCATGATAAATATGTTAAATAAATTGTAAGACAACTCAGTGAAGGAAACCTATTTTAAACAAACAAGATTCTACTTTTAAGACTAGAAAGGATTTTATTACTTTTGTAGAGACATTGGGTATTAACACTTTAAATAAAAATTAACTAGGTTTGATCAGACTTGAGAATCCCACCGCCCCATACGTTTATATTTGGCTAAAATTTCATAACCTTTAACCCTCCTGGAAGACTTATAATCTCTGGAGTAAATAACATCACCTATAATCTATCCTCTTTTATTGACCATCAACTACAACCATCCTATTTAAAAGATAAAGGTGATATATTAAAATTATTGGAAACAATAGATTGGCAAGATAATTATTTTTGGGATACATCAGATGTAACATAGCTGTATACAATAATCGGACATCAGAAAGGCCTAGAGGCTATAAAATTTGTTTTAGATGAGGCTAACTATTCTGAAAATGGAAAACTCTTTATAAAAGAAGGAATAAAACTTATATTTACCAATAATTATTTCTATTTCCAGGGAGAATATTTCCTAAGGCAGACTGGGACAGCCATGGGTACCAGGATTACGCCGGGCTATGCCAATCTTTTTATGGCATATTGGAAACAACTAAATATTGTAAGCTTTTGGGCAAACCTGGTATCCTGGTGTAGATTTATTGATATCTTTTATATGGAGGGGTGATTGAGTCTTTATTACAATTTTGTTCCCTTTTAAACAATTGGAACATAAAATTAACATACAACATCAACCAAACTGGTACAGTTTTTGGCTCTCAAGATTTATTTCCATGAAGCAAAAATACAGTCCAAATTATATAGAAAACTGATGGATATAAATACATATATCTAATAGTGAACACCATAGGAATTGGCTAGATGGAATACCATATAGCCAGTTCCTTATATTGAAAAAAATTGCACGGAACAAATATATACTGTTACAACAGATGGAAGATTTGAAATAAAACTTTATTTTGAGGGGTTATGATGAAAAACATCTTGAGACAGTAACAGAGAAAGCCCTAAAAGTAAATAGATACAACCTGCTATATCCTATAAAAGGAGATATATTAATTAAAACAAAAGCGGAAAATAAGGATTATAATTTAGCCTTTATTACTAGATATAACAATAACTATCAAACAATAGAAAAAATAGTGCGTAAACACTGGAATATATTATTGAAGGACCAGATTCTCCTAAAGGTACTTCTAAATAAACCAAGTTTTATATATAGAAGGTCAGCAAGTTTAAAAGACCACTTGGTAAAAAGTACCCTTTCTAAAGAATCTAAGGGTAGGATAAAAACAAAAGTTTTTCACTAATGTGGAACCTGCTAAGCATCTAAAAATACAAGTGGGAAGAATAGTAAAGCTACAGAATTTACTGTAAATAATCAAATAATAAAGATTAATAGTTTTATACATGTGACTCTAGAAATGTTGTATATCTAGTAGAGTGTAAATGTGGCAAAACCACAAAACCTTTGAAAAAAGAATGAGTGAACTTTTGTATAATATAAAGAAGGGATTAGAGACCCACTCATTGTTAGCTCATTTTCAGCAGCAACATAAATGTAGAGAAAAGGACCTTTTTTGGGGATAGCCAAATCCAATTATCCAGAAGAAAAATGAAATGGATCCAAGTTAGATACTCTTAGCTCACAAGTTTTAAATAAGGACTTTGAGATTAAATGTTTTTTAATTTGATTTGATTAAGTGCTCCCTCTCCTTTCTATTTTTCTCTATACTATCTTTCCTTTATAATGATAGCCAAAAAAAAGTGGAGAATTGATATTACTTACAATCAATACCGCCTCATGAAGATCGAAGAGAAGAATGATATTCAATAATATAAACACAAACTAAATTGAATTGTTGATTTTTTATTTATTGTTTGTTTTATTATCATTAATTTATGTATTTTGGTATTTCTCTTTCACTTTATACTTAAGGTATAATAGTGATATAATAGTGAACCATTATGATTAGGTATGATAGGAGGTGAAATATATGATTAGTAATTTTGTTTAATGTGAATAATACTGTTTAATGTGGATAATAGATAGATAGAGTAGATAATTGGTATATTAACCCTTGTCTTCGTAATTATAATTGTATAATTGATTGATGCATCTTTCTAATATCGCGTATGTATGTACGAAGGAAGGGCAATTAAATACCAAGTCTATAGTGAAATTAATGATATACTTCACTGGTCCTTCTGGGTCATTGCTGACAGATATTTTGAACCAAAGTTTATTTCTGTTGGCATAAAAACCATAGCGCGACGTCACTTCCGGTAACGTCATTGTGCCGGCAAAAAGGCTGATAGCAATAGGTATTAGATGCCACTTCCGTTCCCCTTATGAACATGTTTTTTATAAGTTGGGATTTTGAAGGTTTTTTTTTACAAATCAACGTAATATAAAATTTTGCATTTAAATAAACTTTCATATTTTGGGATTGTAAAAGCGAAAGTGATTCCATGAGTTTCCATCACCTCATTTTCGGTTAATGAATAATGTAATGTTTCATTAATGGATTAACCTAATCTTCCATCATTGCTTTTGCTATATAATCTTTTTTTTGCTTTATAACTCTTCTGTTTAGTATATTAGAATTTAAGATCAATAAATGATAGAGATTGAAGTTCGGCATGTCACTTCTAGTTTCGGATAAATATCAAAACCGATAGATGACTCCTCCTCAGACTTTCTGATTGGTCAGCTGGGGTTTAAATATGGCTCCAACACAATGTGTCTCATACACCTGGATAAAGACTGCCTTTTTGACAGTCAAAAAGCGTTGGATGAAGACTACAGTGTGAAAAACTAAGCACCCCTTTCCAATACTATAACATCTTGGAGAAACCTGTGTGGCATCTATAAGATGAAGTCCTGGAAAAACAACATCTGAAATCTACTTATATGCTTCCATTATGATTCCTCTTGCTGGAAAGATTACCTTTGTGCACCTTCATTTAATCCGAGCACTGTTCGGATATTTCCGGCAGGCAAAAAAATGAAAACGAGGCTCTGTCGTCCAAGTCTCGCGTCGAATCTCGCGAGGGGTGGGAGGGAGGGCCCAGAACAATTCCATCTTGTACCTCTTTTTTTGGCATTATGTGCTCAAGCTACCTCGGTGCAACCTTTTGGCCTAAAAACAATATTGTGAGGTGTTCAGAATAGACTGGAAATTAGTGGAAATGATTGTTATTGAATGTTATTGAGGTTAATAATAGCGTAGGAGTGAAAAAAAACCCCACAAAACTGGTTTTTAGCACTTTTTATGTTTTTTTCAAAATAAATCAGAACCCAAAAACTTAAATCCGAACCAAAACCTTTCGTCAGGTGTTTTGCAAAACAAATCCGAACCCAAAACCTCAAGCAAATCCGAATCCAAAACACAAAACACGAGACACCAAAAGTGGCCGGTGCACATCCCTAGTTAAAATAGATGGTTTTGTTAAAAGGGAAAAAAAAAACTGTAATTTTGACAAGTAGGTGGTAGTGGGGTCTCTTTACTGATGTTTATTGTACAATGTTGTTTGTAGGCTATACTAACGCAGGATTAATGGATATTATACTACTATTATATTTAATATAGTTGCTATGCATATGTAAAAAATGTAATTTGACAAAAAAAGTGAAGTGGTGCCCAAGGAAAATATCACCTTTCTGATAGTTTCCACTCTTCTGTACATTTTACTTTTGGAATCCTCTCCAATGTCCTGCACTTGCCAGTTATATCTGTGAATTCCACTAAGGGAGTGAATAAACATGCTACATATATTTCATATTTGTAGTGGATCATGTGGTAGATTGGAATTTAGGAACGCAGGAACACAATATATTCTACCACCGAAACATTAATGTGCAAGAAAAAGAATTTCAGTTGGCACCAGTTCTTAAAAAATAAAAGATTTTATGGCACATGAAAAAGTTCAGTGAAGGGAAATTAAATTAAAGGGAAAATCTGACTGACTAGCTTGGAAAGTACGTCACTGGGAGTTTTGTTTGCCTTCCTTTTGGATGATCAGAAAGGACATCTGGCATCAGATGCACCTGATTGACGTGTATCTCTTTCAAACTAGTAACCAGGACACACACTCTGCCCAGACAGCCTTAACTCTTATCCACGGGCTGTTGCTGGCCGACATCTCCCACAAAGCTCAGTTTGTCATTCTTAAATATTCCAAAAATTATTTTGGATAGAGTTCAACATCTTGAAACAAACGAGGGTACTCTTATGGATGAGATCATTTTTCATAGCTATTAATTTGCTTTTTTATCATGAATATTTGAGGGATATTGTCTATTGGTGAATATTCTAGTAATTTCATTTTCTTTTTCGTCATGCAACAAGTAGCTTAGTAAATGCATAGAAGTATGATACCCGTGCAGAATTAGTTACGCAAGTAAGGCCTGCAGTTTTGCAGCAATTTAAGGGCGCATGAAGTTCCTAGTAAACTGGCTTCACTGTGTCTAGATCAGTGATAGGCAACATGATACACTTCAAATATCCAACTCTAACATTGCCTTTTATCTCTGTAATACGTTAACACTTTTCATCAAAGAGACACCTACCTGTCATGACATATCAGCAGGTATTTTAGCATTGAAAGCTATAGCAAATCTGACAAGAAGGCAGGAAGGAGCTGGGCCTATGGCCGCCTGTTGCCCAACATTGGTCTAGGTTAGTGATGGCTAACCTGTGACACTCCAGGTGTTGTTAAAATACAAGTCCCAGCATGCTCTGCCAGCTATCAGCTAGTTATCAACTGGCAAAGCACGCTGGGGCTTGTAGTTTCACAACACCTGGAGTGTCATAGGTTAGCCATCACTGGTCTAGGTGAATGGTCCATTGTAAATGGGCAGGTGCATAAAGCCTTACAGCCACACCTGGCCCACCTGTCCGGAAACAAGCTGCTGTATGTATACAATGTAGTTATGTGCTCCAGGACTTGTTACTATAAAAAAAAATTGCCTGTTCAGTAAAATGAAAATGGAAATGATCTATAAATTGGGTACATGTTCCTATTTAGTAGGATAGCAGGTAGTTGATTCAAGTGTATACATTGCCTATTAAGGCTATGGAGACAGCCGTTCCACTGCCTTAACCAATATTCATGAAAATGTATTCTCAGTGATGTTATTGGTTCCTCGTAAATTACCACAAAAGCAAAACATAATTTCTGGTAGGTTCAGCAGCATAATCATATTAGTCTTACACAGAAAAGCATCACACCAAATTAAATCTTGAGTTTAAATAACCTGGTAGAGTCCTGCAGAATTATGCTGCTTCCTTTCCCTTCTTTTTGTTCTGAAACTAGAACAGGGATGGCCGCTTGCACCATCAGCTGTGTTCAGTGTCGGACTGGGGCATGAAGGGCCCACCAGGGGACAGCAACGCTAGGGGCCCACCAGAGGGGGTGTGGCCAACCATCAAAGAGGCGAGACCAGACACTAGAGGGGGAGTGGTCAGCCCACAAAGGACAGCTAGCACAATAGTGTAGTATATAAAGAATGCAGTGTGTATAAAGAGTACAGTCTTGATCTGCACCTTAGATTGGGCAGAACAGTCACCAAAAATCGGGATTATCCCACTAGACCAGGCTTGACTAACCTGTGGCACTCCAGGTGTTGTGAAACTACAAGCCTCAGCATGCTTTACCAATATATAGCAGCCTATTGCTGAAAGGGTATGCTGGGACTTGTAGTTTCACAAAACCTGGAGTGCCACAGGTTAGCCAAGCCTGCACTAGACTCAGAACATTTGACAGACTGTCCTACCTGTTCTTGTCACCACCTGTGGCTGCTGGTTTCTTTAGCTGCGGCTTGTCTGGATCCTGGAATGTTGAGGGGTCCTATTTGGAAAAAATAATGGGTACATTTAGAAAATTCCAACCAGCCCCGGCATTAAATCAATAGGACCCACATTTAATACTTAGGACTTCCTCCAGCCCCAACATAAAAGTAATAGTATTCCCATTTAATAAACCTATTTCCCTCCCAACAGACAGCCCCTGCAATAAATTAATCACATTTACATATAATAAATATACCTATTTCCTGCAACCGTCACTGCCATTAAATAATTCATATTCACATTTAATAAATATACCTCATGCTCCTCAAACTCAGCCCCACATTCAATAGCGCCCAAACCACCCCATCTTAAATTAATAGTCCCCACTATAAAATTAAATTGCCCCATCTTCACCCTACAAAGAAAATAGCACCCATTATTTAGCCACCACCTACCACACACACATTACATTGCCACAAGCCCGTTGCGCCATCACACACACATTACTGCGCCCCTTCATCACCATGATGTGCCTTCTTATAATCACACTGCACCCTCCATGCTGCTTTTGCTCCCCCCTTCTCCTGGCTCCCCTTGACACACTGCCATACTGTCTGTGCTCCCCCTTCACACTGCCATGCTCCCCCTTCACTCTGCCATGCTCCCCCTTCACTCTGCCATGCTCCACCTTCTCTGTTCCATGCTCCCCCTTCTCTGTTCCATGCTCCCCCTTCTCTGTTCCATGCTCCCCCTTCTCTGTTCTATGCTCCTATTTCTGTTCCATGCTCCCCCTTCTTCTCTGTTCCATGCTCCTATTTTTGTTCCATGCTCCCCCTTCTCTGTTCCATGCTCCTATTTCTGTTCCATGCTCCCCCTTCTCTGTTCCATGTTCCCCCTTCTCTGTTCCATGCTTCTATTTCTGTTCCATGCTCCCCCTTCTCTGTTCCATGCTCCCCCTTCTCTGTTCCATGCTCCTATTTCTGTTCCATGCTCCCCCTTCTCTGTTCCATGCTCCTATTTCTGTTCCATGCTCCCCCTTCTCTTTTCTATGCTCCCCCTTCTCTGTTCCATGTTCCCCCTTCTCTGTTCCATACTCCTATTTCTGTTCCATGCTCCCCTATCACTTACCTTTTCTATCTGCTTCTTCCTTTTCTTCTCCTCTATCTTGCCGGCGCTCCTCACTGAACGTCGGGCGTGATGACATCACGCCCGGCATTCAGTGCTAACGGAGCCAGCGCTGCGGTCACGTGAGGTTTTTTTGTGTTTTTTTTTTCTATTAAAGTTTCTAGCTCCCCCCACCAACGAAGAGGGGAGCGATTCAGGGTCGGGGCCTACCGGTGGATAGTCCGGTCCACCGGCGGGCCAGTCCGACCCGGGCTGTGTTACATCTTACATGGCTAAACAGTAGAAGATCAGACTGGAGAACCTGTGCTTTCCTAGCGGTGATTCGACATGAAGCCCTGCAGAGGAGCAATAAAAACAGTGAAAAGTGATTTGGTACAGAGTAAAAAAAAAGATACAATTTCAGAACGGCATGGCGGCTCGTCCCTTCACTGTGTAGGAGAGGGAAGGACTGCGGTCAGTTGGGCAGCTGCTGAACAGGATTGGGAGAAGGCCACTCCGCCACGCAGAGGCATTGGAGCTGTTTCCATTTTTGGGCCCTTGCGGTCTTCCTTCATTCAGGTCCAGCACTATGTCCGAGGGGTGATATCACTCTTCACAGCAGTGGATTGGGATAACCCTCTTGATACTTTATTATTAAATGTATCCTCCAAGAGAGGAGCAATTTCATGCAACTATGCTTTTCTGAGAACTATAATAGATCACACTAAAATAAAATCGGGCCTAAGTGGTTGGTTGCGTCATTTCCCCCAATTAACAGAACAGATGTTGCTGAAGGGATTAGCCACCTCGATAAAGCTTTTTCCGGCTTCTACATATGCAGAGATGTTCCTCAACATATTTCACAGGGGCTACCTCTCACCACATTGCCAAAATATTATTGGTCTCTCAGCTGACTCTAGATGTCCTAAATGTGGTGAAACCCAGGCAGACCTATTTCATTGTCTATGGGCATGTCCTATTATCAAGGCTTTCTGGACCCAGGTATGGAGGTTTGCAACTACAGACTTAATTAACTATTTGCCATTCACTCCTGATTTGGCAATACTGGGTATTTTACCTTCTGATACGCGAACATCTACAGGAGGCAGAAAGTTGCATATGGCAATATCTGCTGCGGCTAGGAAATCGATTCTCCAATGTGGATCCAGAACTCCCCTCCAACACTTGAGCTATTTAAAGAAAAAATGTACTTTCTCCTGAGAATGGATTGGCTGGAAGATTCTCTTCAGAAAAGTACCCTAACTCGCAAATTTTTTGAGACTTGGGAAAGCTATATTAATATCCTACCGTCCCAATTACGCACCAACTATATGAATGCTTTCACCAGACACTGTGGTATGAAACAAGGGTATTCCTTCAAGACCCCCCAATTTTCGTAGGGGATGATGGGGCGGGCCTGTCCTCTTCCTCTGGTCCCTTCGCACCCTGATGGTGGATAGGGGGAGGGGAAATTGTAATGTCATGTCTGCTCCTTTTATTGAGAGATGATGGCGTATTTATTTTCACCACTAATGTTACCATTACTGCAATTTTGCCTTGTTTTATATTTCAAAGCGATAATATATTAATATCGGACACATATATTTTAGAATGTTTGTATTATGGTCGTCAAACCTCCTCAAGTGGTACCCAAGGAAAAAATTTAATAATACCCATGTACATGTATATTGACTGTATTTACAATGGAATGTTTCTCTTCTTTTGTGAAATGAACAGTATTACATAATTGATGTCTGAATGTCTTCAATAAAAATGTTTTGAAAAATAAAAAGATACAAACCATTTTAGAGGTCCTTTAGGTAATACGTGCCTTTGCTGTGAAATTTTATTCATATGGCAGCGCTTTGATCATAATTGCTACTTTCCTGGAATGTCCGTAAGGCTCCCAAAGTTTGGGTATATTTCCTAGACCACTTTCTAGGGAACTGGGTGGGACGGTAACCTTCACTGGCGCGAATTGCAGTGAATTGCACCATTTTTGTCCTGTGGCGTTAAGAAGTGACAGCAGTATTTCGCATGACACCTGACCTCCCCTGAGGCGAGCACTCTAAATTGTGCAATTATGCCTTTAATACAATACTTTTCTTGGAGCGTAACATGGGCTATTTCTGAGACAGAAATCCCCCCTGCAGATGTGGGCTATTGCCCTAACTCTGTAAAATAGATAAGAGTGCTTTTATTACCTCAGGCATGCACTTAGGGCCTCCCCACTACAGACAGGACTCGTCACTCTGGTCCCCTGCCTCGGGATCTACAGATCCGTACTGACAGCAGTATGCGCTCCGCCCCCCTCTTTCACAAGATGGGCAACATGTCAAAGTGCAGGAAGTAGAAGACAGGAGGGTCTGTCATGTACAGATCCAAATAGAAGAAGGTAATTCTAGTAAAGGTGGAGACTGGATGTTAATTTAATGGTCAGGGTGAGTAGTAATCATTTGTACGGTGGAGGAAATTTATTTCATGGTGAGGACTACTTAATTTAACAGTTGGTCATTTTAATGACTACTAATTTAAGCTGGTGTGATGACATTATTTAATTAATGCTAGGGTGGTTTTTGGGCTTATTAATTTAACATGAGATTGATTTTAGGGAGAAGGAGCGCTATTTATTGTGGATACTAATTTATTTTATATTGGGACAATGGGGGGGATTGGTTTCATTATTAAATGGGAATACTAATTAGTTAATATTGGGGTTGTTTGGTGGGAAATAGGGAAACACCTTTAAATTAATGTCAGGGCATTATGTCTATCTATTAATTCTGAATGCTATTTATTTAATGTCAGGTCTAATTGGGGAGGGGGGGGGATAGGTCTATTTATTAAATGTGGAGGCTATTGATTCAATGCCGGGGCTGGTAGTGAGGGAACAGTATTCATATTTAATAAATTAACCTAACAATTTAATGTTGGTCTGGTTTCAGGTAAGGAGGCCTAATTATTAAATGTAGGTGCTATTATAATTATCGTAGATTTGTAAGGCACCACAGTGCTCCTCAGCTCCGTACAGTAGGGAAGACAAGGACATACATAAAACAGGACATACGTAAAACAAGAACAGACAAGGCAGACAAAATGAATGGAGACATGAATACAAAGGGTATGGAGGACCCTGCTCATTAAAGAACTTACATTCTAAAGGGAAGAGGGCACAGCTGAAACAAGTGGAGCGAGTGTGGCTTAGAGTGGAGTTTGGGATAGTTGTGAGGGTGCATTAGTGTGAATAGTGTTATCAGGGATAAGGTCACCTTTAAAAAAGAGATTTGAAGGCTGTGGGAAAGTCCGATTGAGCATGCTAGGGAATTCCATAAGTGGGGAGCAGCACTGGAGAAGTCTTGTAGGCGCAGGTCAGCGGTAGATCTAAGAGGGCGGGAGGGAGAGTATTTTGATATGAGATTTGAGATGTATGCAGGGGTGTTGTTGCAGAGTGTTTTGTCGGTAAGGGTGAATAATTTAAATTTGATTCCCGGAGGACACAGGGAGCCAGTTTAGGGATTTGCAAAGTGGTGCAGCAGAAGTGGAGTGGTGAGAGAGGAAGATCAGTCTCTATACGTAAATAACATGCTATATGGAACGGCTTCAATGAGATGCATGAAAGGGGCATTGCGAGAAACATGGAGGGTGCTGGGAGAGAGGCAAGGAGGGGGCTGCGGGAGAGACATGGTGGGGGCTGCAAGAGAGACATGGAGGGGGCTAGGAGACAGGCATGGTGGGAGCTACAAGAGAGACATGGAGGGGACTGCGAGAGAGGCATGGAGGGGCTGTGAGAGAGGCATGGAGGGGACTGCGAGAGAGGCATGGAGGGGACTGCGAGAGAGGCATGGAGGGGGCTAGGAGACAGGCATGGTGGGAGCTACAAGAGAGGCATGGAGGGGACTGCGAGAGAGGCATGGAGGGGCTGTGAGAGAGGCATGGAGGGGGCTGCGAGAGAGGCATGGAGGGGGCTAGAAGACAGGCATGGTGGGAGCTACAAGAGAGACATGGAGGGGACTGTGAGAGAGGCATGGAGGGGCTGTGAGAGAGGCATGGAAGGGGCTGTGAGAGAGGCATGGAGGGGGCTGCCAGAGAGACATGGTGGGGGCTGCGAGAGAGGCATGGAGGGGGCTGCGAGAGAGACATGGAGGGGGCTGCGAGAGAGACATGGTGGGGACTGCGAGAGAGGCATGGAGGGGGCTTGGAGAGAGGCATGGTAGGGGCTATAAAAAACGCATGAATGGGACTGCGAGGGAGTCAAGGAGCGTCTGTGAGAGCGGCATGTAGGGGGGTAAGTGAGACATAGTGGGGACTATAAGAGAGTCATGGTGGGGGTTATGAGAGATTTGAGGATAACATTTACAGTTTGATGACACTATGCCCTTAATTTTAGACCATAGGGGCCCCCCAAAGCCTTAATTCACCTCTGCTTATAGACTGATATGTGTGTTTATAGATAATTAGAATACAATTTATTCTAAATCCACAATATACATTATATTTAATTTATGGTGGCAGCGATCTAATAAATATAAGTAAATACATACATAGTCAAAACATAAATACATGCACAACAGTAATGATAATCATTTACAAATATATATTTATGACAGCTAAGAACAAAACAATAATGTTCACAGTTTACCCAGATATTCAATATCATTTGTTCACTCAAACATTGCCCTAGGTTTAATTCAAATGATCAGAATATAGGTGTGATGATTATGTAGTATATCTAATGACTGATTGTTATTTTCTGTTGAATTCATGTATGACAATATATATTGTATTTAACCTTGTAATGTAATCTCAATATGTGCTTTGCTGGATGACATGAGTTTGAACCTATGCAAGTCTTTTGAAACTAGCAAGGATAGATAAGGATCTTGGAGGAGTTTGAAGCCCCAAAGTTGTAAACCATCTAGCAACTAAAGTAGAATGAGCAGAGGTGAGAATTCAAGATCCTGTGAACATTCCCGATCTCAGGACATCCCTAGCTCACTTCGAAATCCCTGTGACATTTGGGAGATCAATATGGCCTTTTTGATAGCTAAAATCCAAAAGTGGGGGGTGAGAGCTATGTGGAAAAAAAAGGTTTAAAATTTTCTGCCTTAGACAATAATGTGTGCATTTTCATGAAGGGGGCTATCAAGACTGAAATGTCCCATTTTTCTCAATTGTGTTCCCTCACACACCAGGGGGTAAATGTATCAAGCTGAGAGTTTTCCGATGGGTTTGAAAAGTGGAGATGTTGCTTATAGCAAACCAATCAGATTCTAGCTGTCATTTTGTAGAATGTACTAAATAAATGATAGCTAGAATCTGATTGGTTTTTCAAACCCGCCGGAAAACTTTCAGCTTGATACATTTACCCCCAGGTCTTAACTAGTAAGTAGTGACTCTGATTTTATTTCCTATTTTATTTTATGAAACTTATTTGTGCAAACATATTGTGTCTTGTTATTCATTTTTGCAACTAAACTTTAGAACCATATTTCAAATTAATAAATTTAATCTAGTGTGTTCTCTGTGATTCTTTATGAACTTACGAAGCCCAGAGAGGCTCATGCTACATGTGTATGTGATTTAAGTGTGAAACATTAAGGGGGGTATTCAATTGTTATCGAGATCCCCGGAAAAACGAGCGCTCAAAATATATTAGCGTTAATACGGTAATATGCGCGTAAATACCGTTAATACGCTAGTTTACTCGCTGTATTTCATCTCGCAGCTCAGGGAGCTCAGGGAGAATTACCGTATTAACGCTAATATTTTTAGAGCGCTCGTTTTCCGGGGATCTCGCTAACAATTGAATACCCCCCTAAGGGGGGTATTCAATTGTTAGCGTTAACGAAAAAAAACGAGCGCTCAAAAAATATTACCGTTTATACGGTAATATTGCGCGCGAAAAGCGTTAATATGGTAGTTTACTCGCGGAATTTCAGCGGCGAGCTGAAATTTCGCGAGTAATTGCCGTATTAACGCTAAGAGCGCTTGTTTTTTTTCATTAACGCTAACAATTGAATACCCCCATAATAATTGGTTCTGGACACCATAGTAAATCCTTTGTAATGGCAGAAAAAGTGTATTCATTGCTAAGCGACTAAGTGATGCCAGTCATGGCCAGCTGTTCAGATTGCTGTATCTGGGAAAGGCTGGGCGTTCGTGACAAACGGTTATACTAACTTCCCCCTAAAACCATCTCTAATAAATGGATCTTATTTTTCCACTTCAATAAATATAACAGTAACAGCGGTTCAATTCAAGGGCTTGCTCTTTTTATTATCCCCCTGTATATCACAACCAGGTATGTCCTCTGAACAAAAGTACATTGTATTGTAAGTCACCCTATTCCTAATGTCACATTCATTATAACACCTGTTTTTTATTTTATGCTGATGTTACAGAGAGAGACCATTGTATGTTATACTTGCTGTGACACTAAATTGTCTTATGAAAGCCTTTTTCTTACCTAAAGAAATACCACAAATTCAAATTCTTTAAATATATTCTAATTGAAAAAAACAAACTTGTTCTGAAACCTCCTATTCATTTGAATAAATAAAGCAGTTGGAGTGAGCTCAGATTATTTAAATATGTACTTTATATCCCCAACTGTCTCTTACAGGTGCCTATTTCTCACTGAAATAAATATTACAGTAGGCATGGATAAAATAATGTAACTATAATCAATATATTAAATGCCATAAAATGTGACTTGCATATTAGATCTCTAGTAAAGGTAAACTTTGAAGTGTAAAAACAAATGTGTTACAGTTAAACAATAAAAGCTGTCAAGCACCCTCCCAATTCACATTAGTCACTATATATATATATATATATATATATATATATATATATATATATATATATATATATATATATATATATATATGTTTTGCTTTTTTATTGGGGTGGTCTTCTTGTAGAAAATGCTGTTTGCTTCGGGGAATCAACAAATTGGTTAGCAGACTTCTGAATTTTGTGATTGAATTCACAAATAAGAGTTTGAAAGATTAACTCAGCTCTAATGAATGCCCCCTGTCAAATTCTGCTGTTCATGATGGTTATAAAAAGTGACCAATTGGACTAAGAACAACATAAAAAACAAACAAACCCTGGCCTCTTTATAAGTTACTTCCATCAATGTATGATTTAAATAAATTGAGAGAGTTTGTGGTGAGTATACTGACACAGTGAAGTAAAACATAACTCAAGTTGTGGCACTCATCCAAGAACAGGGAGCCGAGATGTACAAGATAGGAGCAGGTGAAAGATTCTGTCTGACAAGCAATTCCTTTGGCAATTTGCTTGAGGCAGATTATTACAATCACATTTATCACACAACTGATTTATAGCAGTCTCTGCTTGGGTGATTAACAGCCAGCATATAACCTGAGCTACCTTTCACATGAAATGCATTTAAAGCTTGAGTCAGCTATGCATTGTATAACTGGGAACATTTTTTAAGGTGTGATCTCATAAGTGGGTGGAGCCTGTTTAGATGCATACAGCACATCCTCCAATAGTCCTTATTCATGGACCACCCCCGGGGTTGTACATATCTGGAAGTGGGTGTGGCATCCAGCAAATGTAGACATTGTTGTGCAGATTGGTAACTGGGATTATTTTGCCCCATTTTACTCTTTTAAATTTGTAGGAAGCTGTGTTTATAGGTGGTCGAATCAGGTGAGCCTGATAAATGTTATTTGTTTTTGGCAAATCACACCTGGGGGTAAATGTATCATACCCTGGTTTTTGCAACTCGCGGGAGTTGCAAAAACCAGGGTATGATATTTACCCCCTAATATGTAATATTATTGGCCTGTAAATATTCTCTCCCAGGCCCAACTAAGGCCACCAGTTACCATACTTCTGGGCCTGGTAGTATGATGGGCAACATATTGATAGGACTGTATTCCATCTCTGTACCAACAAAATTCAGGATCCCATTTGGACAGCAAAATACTATTTTATAAAATGAACCAGTGCCCCCATTATTATTAAAATTTGAAGTTGAACTATTTCCATTCAATTCAGTTGGGTTTACCTGGCTCAGGAGCCAGTTGGATGCAGGTAGACTGACATATTCATCTTTCTACTTAATGGATATCTCCAATTAACCTTAAAGTTTAGTTTTCAGTGGACTTTGCTAGACCTGTCATTGCAGAGATCCTCTGTTTCGTGTCCAGCTCTGCAGTCCGCCCTTCTACAAAGACAGGCCAATATCAGACATGCCCATTTGCAGTAGTGGGAGACAGGAGTGCATTGTGAACATTAGAACTGTCTCTGTAATTGGTTACATTGGTAATGACTTTCCAGTATTGTTTTGATTGGAAGAAGTAACATTTATATGAATTCCAAGTCATTTGCTCAATAACCATTTTGTTTAATCTGGACCATGTGAACATTTTTATGGTATATATAAATATACAGATCAACAAATGTTGTATAGTTAACAATTTAACCCAGCAATAATTGTTTTTATTTCATACCTTCTCTCTGCTTTCAAGGCACTATAGGAGGTCTCTACCAATAGGCACTGTTATTAACAAGGAGTAAGGTGTCAGACAGATTCAGAATATATCCTTGCAGTTTAAAAATGAACATGACATCTCTGCCCAATTAGGAACTTGTAGTAAATGTTACTTTACCCAAAAGGTAGCAGATACCTGGAACAAGCTTTCTGTTGAAGCGGTGCAGTGTATAAAGGAAGACATGTTTACTTACACCATGTTATGTGTGCTGTTTCTATTGTATTTTGAGTTCGTGTCTGTACCATGTATATATAATCCTTTCCCTTGTGGGTTACTTGGATCCTGTTCTGTTTGAAACGTGTACGTTTTAAAATGCACTGTCTGGGAGAGCCCCAAGGTGATGCTAAAAATAAATAAAAGCAAGTAATACTTGTTCTTAAAGCAGAGGCCACCATTGGGACTTATTTTCCCAATAACCCTCCCTTCACTTACTAGTAGAACCATGATGGTTCCTTGGCCATAACTCATGCAGTTTAGGCATTACCTAGCCCCACTAGCACCGATAATGGTAACTTCTTTGTGACTTAAAGCCAGGAGAGATTTGGAAATGAGCAGTAAGTATTGTGTAGACCAGTGATTGCTAACCTGTGACACTCCAGGTGTTGTGAAACTACAAGTCCCAGCATGCTCTGTCAGCTATCAGCTAGTTATCTACTGGCAAAGCATGCTGGGGCTTGTAGTTTCACAACACCTGGAGTGTCACAGTTTAGCCATCACTGGTGTAGACGATAACTACCCTATGACCACAGTTTTTCTGGCTGACATTCGGAATTAACTTAATATTAAAGGTGCCCCAGGGAGTGAGTAAAGCTGGGTACACACTATACAAACTCTCCCAATGAGATATCCTTAACGATTTTACCAATGATTAAAAAAAGAAAAGGCCTGATCAGCATGCTGATTGATGTGTACAGACTAAACACATTTTACATGATTTACCTTGAGATCTGTGCTCTTCATCTGTCATAACCATCGGCTGACTCTACACTCTCCATAGAGGTCTTTGGGCACTGCTGGCCTTGAGTGCATGTTCACAGGTGGGTGCAGCCACCTTGGTTTTGCAGCAGCCTGACCGCTTGACTTTATTTATTATATTTTTATTATATATATATTTTTATTATCATTATTTTTTGTTTGCCTACTATCTATTTCTACTTTGGCGCCATTTCAGGGGTTGTTGTGTTTCCCGTGAGTGCATACACACTGCAGGATTGGAACAACATTGTTCCATCGTTAAACGTGATTTTTAGTTTAGTTTAAAAATAAAATGAAATGATACAATGTGCTTTGTAATGATAATTGTTGATCATTGCAGTGTACACACTAATCATCATCATCATCAACATTTATTTATATAGCGCCAGCAAATTCCGCAGCGCTTTACAATTGGGAACAAACATTAATAAAACAATACTGGGTAATACATACAGACAGAGAGGTAAGAGGGCCCTGCTCACAAGCTTACAATCTGTGGGACAATGGATTGACACACAAGGGTAAGTACTACAAGCAGTCACAGTAGTTTTGTACTTACTAAGCAATCCCTGGCTGGGGGATTACAGCATTGCTGAGATAAGGACACAATATTGGTTTTCCTGGAATAGTGTCATTAGGCCTACTCAGTGTGCAAACACAACAAGTGGTCCTTCTCTGACCTGATAAGATCATAAATGTTTCTGTGGACATAATGGCTGTCACAGCAAGACAATGAATTACAAGTAGAATAGGTTAAGTATGTTTGCCATTGCAGTTTGTTCACACTGAAGTGCTGGAAAATTTGATAAGTCCGTGTTGCCTTGCATCCTAGAGTACTAGAGATGTGAATGAGTTTGAGGTACATAGCTTTGAAGAGAACGTGTCATGTCTGTTCCATTTAAATAGTAATGCAAACAGCTCTGTATAAACAAGTATGTAATTGACTCCTTTAAACACATAGTCATAGTGTGTAAAGAAGTAATATACTTCTCTCCTTGGATATAGAGTAAGAGCTCTCTTTCTTTCATGATGTCCACTTTTACATAAACCCATTCTGTAATTGATAACCTACACTGGTGGCTCCCTCTGGGCCTGATTCATTAAGGCACACAACAAGAACATAATGTGAGTCTTTTTAAAAAAATGGACGTAAATCGAGTATACGTACTCCCAAATTCAACGAGGAGCGGATGTGAAGATACATGTGGTACTCTACTAGACAGGACACTGCGTGATACGTCCAATACATATGTGGAATATAAACTCACAAGCACGCACAGAAAAAAAACATAGTCAATTAATCTCACCTGTTTATAATATAATCATTAATTTCAAACCCGACGGGTTTGAAAAGTGGAGATGTTGCCTCTAGCAACCAATCAGATTCTAGCTATCATTTATTTAGTACAAGCTACAAAATGAATCTGATTGGTTGCTATAGGCATAATCTTCACTTTTCAAACCCATCGGAAACTCGCAGCTTGATACATGTTATCTCATGTTCTAGCATACATACTAAGGGGCATATTCAATTGTCTGCGGTTTCCGCAGTGGAAAAACTATTACCAGTATTACGGTAATCCTAGTAAGCTGGATTTCAGCTCGCAGCTCCCTGAGCCGCGAGCTGAAATCCAGCGAGAAAAGTACCGTAATACCGGTATTTCCGCTAGTGCGCACGCCGTGAGAATTTTGTCTATAACGCCAACAATTGAGTATGCCCCTTATAGTCTTATGACGCTATAAGGAGGCAGTATTAGTTGGTGTGCAATAAGTGCATGTTTCTAAGTCTACGGTATAACTTAAAGTTACAGTAAGTTAAAAATATATATTACAATATTCTATATATGAGGTTATTCATACATGTAAAAGTCATAAATGGATGTGTTGCACCAAGTTATCAGATTTGCAGTCTCAACCTAAGCTGACTGTGGCAGTAATTACAGAGAGAGAGTAAAGACAAATCGTACAGTAATAGAAATACTTAGTTTGGATCTTCGTAGAATTGTAAAAGTAAATTAAAGTCTGCTCCAACACTGTTGTCCGCATAGCTGTCTACTCATTGATTAAAGTCACAGATGAAGGCAATGGAATGGACCTTCACATAAATCTACCAGTAGTAGGTAGTATGCAGTGAGCGGTGCAGTTTACTGTCTTCCACAACATATCAAAACAGTCTGTCACATTTAGTTCTGCTTTAAAAGGACACAATCATTAAAGAAAAAGATGTTTTTATGCATCATACTTTTTCATGTAACGTAGTATTGTACAATCAATGCTATAAACATAAAATGTCAAGTTAATGTTTTTCCCTTCTCTTTTAATGAGTCATAACGGAGATCCGCTTTGCTTTCTTTACAAGAATAACATGCTTACTCACTTACAGGGAGATATGTTTCCTCCGTTCAAGTACCTGGGCTGTAAACAATAGTATCTACTATATTACGTATAAGCAGCAGTTTAGTAAATGCATTTGAATATGATGTTTCAGCTAGACTCAATCGTGAAGATTATATGACTGTAGGAGAGGGAGGAAGTGATTTCCTACGAATAGATAAGAAGACAGGACAGGAAGTAGAATCTCGCATTCTGTTTCTGCAGATCGGGGGCAATGAATTTTTGTGCTTTCTTTCTTTTTGTGAAGATATGTGGTTCCCAAATCACTCGGACACAGAATTAGGGGAAAAATAGAAGGATGATTTATTCTGCAGAACAGGATTAAATACAGCACGACCCCGTAACGATAGCAGGTCCAACAAATGAGGAAATCAGTTCAAATAAATCCAGAGAGATATGTTCCACAGCACATCTCTGGCAGAGTATCACCTCTTGGCCAAAAGTTAGTCACACCTGTCCAGTTCCCAAGCCTCTTTTATCACCTCCTAATCCCACCTTGGGATCTGCCTGTCCAGGGGAGCTGCAAAAGGTCTCGATTGGTGTGCTGCTTACACTATCCAGCCCCCTGTCCCTACCTCCCAAGGTGTCTTCCCTCAGGTGACCCCTGCTGGGTCAGGCTCCTGGCTGGCTGTAGAGCTGACTAGTGGACAATAGGGAGCAAACAGAAATAACAATGATAGCTTAATTCACTTAACTTCTGAGTGTTCCCTGTGGAGGTGGAATTTAACCCCTGAAGTACTTTTCCAAGGAGATGTTATAGTTACATCACTGATACTTCCTGATAGCAACATGTCTAAAAAGCGCAGTTCAGATATGGATTAGATTAAGGGGTTGTAACACCATACACCATGCCCGTTGCTTTACACTTTTGTGAATGGATTTCAGGATGGACCTTCATTTAAAACTCACCTGACAGTAACAGTCTATTAATATATGGCAGTAAGGTAGATTGTTGCCAAAACTGATCAATAAGCAGAACTCAGCGGACTCTGTGATACTGGCTCGAATCGGTAAGGGTTAACTTGCCACTTCGTCTGACCCTTCTGAGGGGGTGTGCTCATGCGAGGCCTGTCTAGCCTGTTCGGCATGCGCAGTGAAACTGAAAGCCCGGCCTTGGACCTTCAGTTCCACTAATAAAAATGATGATGATGATGATAATAATAATTATAATATTAATAATAATAAAAATGTATAAAAATATTAAGTTAAAAAGTTTTAAAAATATTGTCCATTGCAAAAAAATGCTTCATTTGAAGAATAAAGCATTTTTTTGTTCCATCTTCTTCTATTATCGCCATCCTGATATGGTGATAGCAGAATGAAAGTGTAATGGAACCTGTACCGCTGTTATGCCTGGTAAATAGGTTAACCCATGCTTTGCACCACTCTTTCAGAAGAGGTTCTCTTGCTCGCTTGCCATCCATCTCCCAACATTTTTTAAATGAACAATCTGGACAGGGGGAGAGCAGGTGGCAAGGTCCCCAGCCCTTTTCCTCTCTCCTCTCCTAAAAACACCACTTCAATATCGTGCACACCTGCCACTGGTATATGTCATCAATTAGAGTTATCCTGAATCAGGACAAGTGTCCTTTTAAGCTGTCCTCCCACAATCAGGACAGTTGACTTTGACCTGCTGGATCTTGGAATGTTGGGACCCTGTTTGGAAAAGGGATAGGTATTATTCATCTGCTGGAAAGCTAAGTAGCAATGTCTTCTTCCCTCCAAAATGAAATCAATAGTACCCAAATTTTAATAAACTGGCCTCCTTCCTCCCAACTAGCGTCGCCATTAAATTATTATCCCCCACAGTTCATATCGAGAAAACTCATTGCATTATTAGCCTCTACAATATTTTAATAGTCCTAATAATCAAATAAAAATGACATTAATAGCTCCACATTTACAAAAAAAAAATAGATCCCATATTAAACTAGTATCCCCAACCAGCTTTCTTTATATCTCAATGCAACTCGTTTTCCTCCTGCAGCACTATCACCATACTCTATATTTCCATCCCCAATATTCCCTTTAATGCACCAACCCCAACCATCCCATTTTATCATCTCCCCTCTAGCCCTGTTATTCATCACTCTACTTCATTATCCCCTAACAATCACTCTTCATCCATAATCCATCACCCTTCACATATGATATTCACCACACCTCCCCCTCACCCCAATCACTTACCTTACTCAAACAGCAGAAGTGGTAGATAGAGGACCTGAAGCATTGTAATCCCAGCCTATCAGTGACTGGGAGCCACTGCATCATGTGATTGGGTGCAGGGAATACCTGTGTTAGATAGGAGAAACTGCACGCAGACAATGGGACAGTGCATCCCATCCTCTCCATCTGAGCAAAGAAAATAGGTGGCAATGGGCCATGCGCATGTCCCCCGAGACCAAAGGGCCTGTGTGCAGTGTACACCTTGCACTCGTGGCAGATATGCTACTGCTATTTACCTGTGCTTTCTCTTAAAGTCGTTGTATTATTATAGAGATGACTGGCTGCCTGAGTAGAGGAGGTAAAGGAGAGTGAGGACACTTCTATTCATACTGCAAATTCATGTTCTGCTAATGGAATGCCAGAACAAACACAGGTAATTGAGGCCATACTGTGAGAGCTTGAGTGCAGTGACTAAAAGTAGGGAAGAGGTTTATTTTTTGTTTGTGTGGTGAGGTGCCAAGGTGTTCCATTAGGGTAAAGCAGGAAATAGCTGAAACTAGCATAGCGACTATAATTACCAACTGCCTAGAGCCAGGAACTAGTACTGTACCTGCAATTACCAACTGCCTAGAGCCAAGAACTAGTACTGTACCTGCAATTATCTACTGCCTGGAGCCAGAAACTAGCGCAGTACCTATAATAACCAGTTGCTGGAACTGGTGCTCTGCCTGTGGTCATCATCTGCCAGAAGTCAGAAATTAGCATAGTACCTATAATTACCAGCTGCTGGAATTGGTGCTCTGCCTGTGGTCATCATCTGCCCAGAGTCAGAAACTAGCAAAGTACCTATAATTACCAGCTGCTGGAACTAGTGCTCTGCTGGTGGTCATCATCTACCCGGAGCCAGAAACTAGCACAGTACCTATAATTACCAGCTACTGGAACTGGTGCTCTGCCGGTGGTCATCATCTGCCTGGAGCCAGAAACTGGAACAGTACCTGTATCCAGTAACTGCCTGGAACCAATAATTAGCACAGTGGCTATATGCAGGAACATGTGTTCAGTAATGACACTAAAAGGAGATAACTATCAGTACAGAAATTACGCTATAAGGAGGCAGCTATCAGTACAGTAATGACGCTATAAGGAGGCAGCTATCAGTATAGTAATGACGCTATAAGGAAGCAGCTATCAGTACAGTAATGACGCTATAAGGAGGCAGCTATCAGTATAGTAATGACGCAATAAGGAGGCAGCTATCAGTACAGTAATGACGCAATAAGGAGGCAGCTATCAGTAAAGTAAAGAAGCTATAAGGAGGCAGCTATCAGTATAGTAATGACACTATAAGGAGCCAGCTATCAGTACAGTAATGACACTATAAGGAGGCAGCTATCAGTACAGTAATGACACTATAAGGAGGCAGCTATCAGTACAGTAATGACGCAATAAGGAGGCAGCTATCAGTACAGTAATGATGCTATAAGGCGGCAGCTATCAGTATAATAATGACACTATAAGGAGCCAGCTATCAGTACAGTAATGACGCTATAAGGCGGCAGCTATCAGTATAGTAATGATGCTATAGGGAGCCAGCTATCAGTATAGTAATGACGCTATAAGGAGGCAGCTATCAGTACAGTAATGATGCTATAAGGCGGCAGCTATCAGTATAATAATGATGCTATAAAGAGGCAGCTATCAGTATAATAATGACACTATAAAGAGGCAGCTATCAGTATAATAATGACCCTATAAAGAGGCAGCTATCAGTATAATAATGATGCTATAAAGAGGCAGCTATCAGTATAATAATGACGCTATAAGGGGCAGCTATCAGTATAATAATGACGCTATAAAGAAGCAGCTATCAGTATAATAATGATGCTATAAAGAGGCAGCTATCAGTATAATAATGACGCTATAAAGAGGCAGCTATCAGTATAATAATGACGCTATAAGGAGGCAGCTATCAGTATAGTAATGACGCTATAAGGGGCAGCTATCAGTATAATAATGACGCTATAAAGAAGCAGCTATCAGTATAATAATGACGCTATAAAGAGGCAGCTATCAGTATAATAATGACGCTATAAAGAGGCAGCTATCAGTATAATAATGACGCTATAAAGAGGCAGCTATCAGTACAGTAATGATGCTATAAGGTGGCAGCTATCAGTATAATAATGACGCTATAAAGAGGCAGCTATCAGTATAATAATGACGCTATAAGGAGGCAGCTATCAGTATAATAATGACGCTATAAGGAGGCTGCTATCTGAGAATTACTTACCGTTCTAGTTGTCCTATACTGAGCATGTGTGGGGGCCTTGTGCTTACGTGGACGTGGAAGACCCTCTGGTGCCACTTCTATTACAAAAATAAATAAATAAATGCTTGTTTTGTAAAGGCTTTTTTTATTTGCAAAAATGTAGCGGTAGATATAATGTTTATTTATAGAGGGGAGAAGCCATATTAACTTCAAGGAGATCCAGAATGAAAAATATATATTTTGTCAGTGTTCTCTTCTATTACCGCCGTCCTGGGATATTTGATAAATAGCCTTCTTCATTCAAGATCCGGTTATCGTCATTGGTGACTCCTTTCATATATAGGGTAAGAAAACAAGCCGTATCACAGCAAAAATACCCATTTTTGTCAGCAATATGGTTTATACCTTTTGACAAATCGGCTCATAGGACTATAAACAAGAGGCAGCTGCTTTAGGCACAAGAAATCTTATGTGCATAGGGAAATTCTCTGCAAACACTCCCAGTCACAAGGCCCTCGGCTGAGACAGAGCACAGAACTAGTCATTAGTAATTCTGCCTGGGATTCGTTATTTCTGATTCGCTCTGTCTTATGGCATCTTATATAAAAAATGCTGTCTTAACTTAAAACCCTCTCCCATAGACATGCCTGAGTTTGGATTAGTGATGTTCGACAATTTGGAACTGGTTCATAGTTCCATAAAATTCCTCTGGTTGGATGGGCTGCAGAACCATCTTCTATTTTGAGATTTGAAACTTGTTGGTCGCATTCGCTGTTTATGATAAAAATAAAAGTATATAAAAATACTGATTTTAAGTATTGTTTAAATTATTTAAAGTGTATTTTAACACATGCGTGAACCGGCATACTTATGAACTGGCTCCAACATGGGCGAACCTGTTTGACTTATTCTAACTTGTCTAAATGTTTGCATTTGATCTAAATTTTAATAAATTCCATCTAATTTTCCAATTTCTTTTCCTATTGAACGTACTGAGGTAAGAAACAGTCTCCAGCCTCTGTAGTTTGGATTATAGATGCCTTGAGTCAACACACAGAAATAAAGATACATTAATATATACTCTTTGTGTGTATATGTATTGTCGCAAGATTAGGTTGGGGGTGCTGTCTCCTTAGGTGAAACAGTAGCACTTCCCATGTAGCAGTCAAGTAATAGCACACCAGTCCTGTGCCTTGGTACAAATAACCGCAGTTTGTTTTATCTAGCAGCTCAGAAATTAACAAAACATAAATAAAAGTCGTAGAAGGTCCGGCACTAACTAATGCAATAAGGAATTCCCTCTCTAAAGTGACCTAATGTCTCACGCACACAAAATAACAAAACTTGCTGGTAACAATTGCAGTGTCTCTCAGCAGGCCTTTAATCTGTTCTCCAGGTAGTAAAAATCTGAAAGAAAAGCCTCACAGCTTTTTATCTATACCTAACAGGTGCAACTCTTAATTAGCCATCAACTGACTAACAGGTTGGAAGACCTGAAATGGGCCTAATGAATGGAGCCTGCCCTTATCTCTCCATTCATAACCCCAGGGACCCTTACACTGCCTTTTGCTATAGCTGAAAACAATCCTTGGGAAGCGGTTTCCCAAATACAAGCAATCTCCCTGGAGTTTTAAAACAAATAAGACAGAAACCTGGGACATATATATCTGCCATTAACAACTTCCCCAGTGCTTCTGTATCACAATATAAAGCAAATAACACAGCTTTTTTGCATGATAATAGTCATATGTTCTCATGCAAATATATGCAAGTGGATTGAGACTGAACAGCATGACAAGTGCCCAGTAATTTTTTGAAAAGAAAAGAAAAAATAATAGAATGAATACAATGTTAAATCCAGAGCCTACTTCAATCAGGTCCATATGCAATAGAAACTGACATCTTTTTAATTATGTCATTAAGCTTCAATGCCTTTTTATTTCCATGATAATCAAAGGTTTTCTAAATGAAATGTGCTTTTCTCTTCTTGAGAATTCTTCTGAGTATCATTATGGATATCACAGAGCTCTCTTTTACTTTAAGTATAAACATTAGAGAGAAGGACAGAGTTTCTAGACAAGTAAAGTTTAGTCGTGTTTTTGTGCTCATTTGTTCTCAAAGACTGGCATAGGCGTTGTTATATCTTGTGTTACTATTGTTATTATTATTGTTATCATTCATTATTTATAATCATGGGTCAATTATTGACATATGAGGACTCCAACATAGGAGTAAATGTATGAAAGCCTTTACAAGCCATCGCCGCTTTAAATTTTAGCTGCAAAATCGCCGATTTCCGGCGAGTTGAACAAATCAGACTGTCATACATTTACCCCATAATCTGCATTTAATTTATGATGAATGTTATTTTTAAAAAAACAAACAGATCATGTGCTTAGATGTCATCTTTAAGTCTAAGTGCTTGCACACAGACAGTTTCTAATGTACACTATTAATCAGTGTTGGATTGGGATAATAATACACCAAGTAATGGATTTTTCTGCAAGAGATGAAGCAATCTTAGAATGGTGGTATTTATGTATCTTATTAGACTATGTAGATGATGTTTGCTGTGTTTTCTAGTAAAAAGGGTAGTAGAGAGCAGGTAACCTCTCTTCCAACCCGATAGGCTGCTTTGTTTTGCCCATGGATTATTGGGACTGTCTCTTAAAAAAACGGGCTGTATGGTTGTTGCTTATAAATTTTATTAGGCATCAGAGTCTATGGGGGAGATTCAATTCCCCATGTTGCTGCGCATTATTACCGTTACTACGGTAATATCAATGCTGATTTTTGCTTGCCGTTCAATATGACAACAACACAAATCTGTATGTAAAATAATTTCAACATATTTGACAGTATTGTAAGTATCTCCTATAACATATGCATTGAGTTACTGTGTTAGCGACACTGGTCTCTATTTTATTTAACCCCCGTTAAGTTTACTTATGTAAGTTTTTTCAACTCTTATTTATTAAATTGTGACCAACGTTTTTGACATTTATATTTAAGGTTATTTGTCCCTGCCCTGCTTTGTTCCCAGTTAACCAGTAATCGTTTTACAAGTCAACTATTTCTAAGTGAACAAATGTCAGACAGGATTATCAGATGATTGCGTCTCACCAAGAACATATTGACCTAGTTAATACTTCTATCTATAAAGAGTGATTTGCAGATATTGTAGTTCTTTTTTTCAAGATCTGTCTATATCCCAGGATAGAGAAATCCGTATATTATTTGTATTTCAGACAAGTGAATGTATTCATAGGGCCTGATTAGGAGTTGGCTGCAAGTACATTTCTGTGTCTTAATATTGTGTGTCACATAAAATTTGATGCATTGTGCATGGGCATAACTCGGGTCAATATTTTGAGCTGTACGTTTCTAACACTTGTGGCCCTTTCAGCTTGAGTGGATCAGTGCACAGGGGGTAGAGTTGCAAGTTAACCATTTTTCCCTGAGATGTGCATATTTTTATAATTGGAGTTATATCTGCAATGTGGTTTGTAGGTGTTTTTTTTGGAGATTGGTTTGCAAGTACTTACTTGGACGTTGGTTGTGTTTGTATTGAGTGGAGATGCTCCTAAACATAATGCAAATATAACTACAGATGGACACAAACCAACGTACATTTCTAAGGCTCCCCCATAGTGGGTAATATACAAAGTGTCAGGAACGCCCAGCCTGGCCCAGATACAGCAATCTAAACAGTTGGCCGTGACTGGCGTCACCTTAGTCATTTAGCAATGAATACATCTTTTCAGCCACCAGAAAGAATTTATTATGGTGCCCTTACATTCACCAGAACCACTTATTAATGTTTCACACTTAAATCACATACACATGTAACATGAGCCTCCCTGGGATTCGTAAGTTCACAAAGAATCACGGAGAATACACTAGATTAAATTTATTTAATCTGAAAGATGTTTCCAAGGCTTATTTACCAAAATTAATAACAAGACATACAATATGTTACACAAATGAGTTTCAGAAAATAAAATAGGAACTACTTACTGGTTAAGACCTGGGGGTAAATGTATCAAGGTGCGATTTTTGCAAAATTAGCGATTTTCTCGGGAGAGTTGAAACTCGCAGATGTATGAAGCTGAGATTTCATGCAAAATCGCTGGAGTTGTGCTTCTGTCAAAATCGCTATTTGCAAAATCGATAGAGATCAAACTCCACTGTGGCGTAGTAGTTAGCACTTCTGCCTCACAGCGCTGAGGTCATGAGTTCAATTTCCGACCATGGCCTTATCTGTGTGGAGTTTGTATGTTCTCCCCGTCTTTGCGTGGGTTTCCTCCGGGTGCTCCGGTTTCCTCCCACACTCCAAAAAAACCACATACTGGTAGGTTAATTGGCTTCTATCAAAATTGACCCTAGTGTCTCTCTCTGTCTGTCTGTCTGTGTGTGTTAGGGAATTTAGACTGTAAGCTCCAATGGGGCAGGCACTGATGTGAATGAGTTCTCTGTACAGCGCTGCGGAATCAGTGGTGCTATATAAATAAATGATGATGATGAAATGATGATGAAACTCCCAACTGTTTGCCACTGCAGCTATACAAGTCTCAAATGTATGAAGCTGCGATTAAGCAAACTCAGGAGAGTTTGCTTTCAAACACGCCAGATACAACACGCTGCTTGATAGCAGCGTGTTGTATAAACACATCACTGTTACACTGCCTGTCATAGAGCTCCGGGCAGCTGTAAAAAATAGATCAAAGTAAAAAAAAAATGCCTGGGTTCCCCCCTCTATTCATGCTTAACCCTAGTGCTGCCTGACTACTGCTTGTTCCGTGAAAATCGGGGAAAAATTTTGCGTGGGGTCCCCCTGATTTTCATGGAACCAGCACTAGGCAAACCAGCCGGGGTTGGAGGCACTATAGCAGGGGGACACGCGGCAGGGGTCCCCCTGTTATAATGACTAACCAACCCCAGACTGTTCAGCGCTGGGTTGGATTCCCTAGGGAGTGGGGTTTGCTGAAAAAAACTAGTGGGCCCCCCCTTAGGGACACCCAGCCCAGTGCTGATAGCACTAGGGCTCTTCCTACACCCCTGGGTGGTGGGTGTAGGGTAATAACGGTGAAAAAAAGAGTTAAAAAATAAACTGACGCCATTTTGTTTTGTGGAACTACAAGTGCCAGCCAGCCAGGTTGCCTTAAATAGTGTGGGCATTCTGCTACTTGTATAACTACAAACACCAGTATACCCACGGCAGCCAGGGCATTTGGCACTTGGAGAACCACAAGTGCCAATATGCCCTGACACCCACGGCTGGCTGGGACCTGAAGTTCCACAACACAAAATGTTTACAAATCCACAACACCCTCGTTAAAACCACATACATTTATTAAAAATAATAAACCCACAATAAATACAGTAAACACCCTCATTTACACCACATAATTTTATTAAAAATAATAAATACCCTATACTCAACAATGAAGTTTTCATCTGTTGTCAAGCAGCTTTCAATCCAAAAATGGCTGTCACTTATGTCCAAAATAAATTTGTATCCAAAGTCCATGCTTGACAAAGTCCAAAATAAATATGTAATTCCAAAAGTCCGGCTTGCCCCTGTCCCAAACAAATTTGTACTTCCAAAAGTTCTGCTTGAAATCTGTTCACATCTTCTGCCCAGGGGGGGGGGGGGCATATTTCTAACATCCACGATTCTTTGGCTTGCTTGAAGAAAATAAAAAAAATCCAGGACCGCCGCAAACACCTCCTACCTAGTAGGAGTTCCGGTACGCAATGAACTTAGTTCATTGCGCTATGTCTATTTACAGTATTAGGTGATTTTCCCATCTACTATAAATAGAACTATCGCAATGAGCTAAGCTCATTGCGCATTGGACCTCCTACTGTGTAGAAGCTCCGATACGCAATGAGCTTAGTTCATTGCATTAGGTTTATTTATAGTATTAGGGAATTTTCCCACCAGTGGAGCTCCGGCAGCTGTATGACAGGCAGTGTAACAGTGATGTGTATACAACTCGCTGCTACAACACAGGAGAGTTGGCTAACACGGGAGTGTTTTACATCGCAGCAAATCGCCAGAGATGACCAGCGATTTTGAAGATCAGGGTCAAAATCGCAGCTTGATACATTTCAGAAAATTTTTACTAAAATCGCGGGTTATCACCCACGATTTGCCACGATTTTAACACGCTGGCAAAATCGGACCTTGGTACATTTACCCCCTGATGTGTGAAGAAACACAATTGAGGAAAATGAGACATTTCAGTCTTGATAGACGTCTCATGAAAATGCACAATCTGATGTCTAAAGCAGAAGATTTTAAACCCTTTTCCCACATAGCCCTCACCTCCCGCCCTTGGAGTTTAGCTGTCATTGGACAGATTGATCTCCCAAATGTCACAGGGCTTTTCGAAGGGAGCTAGGGATGTCCTGAGATCGGAATGTCCACAAGACCTGATTTCCAACCTTTGCTTGTTCTGCTTAGCTAGCTAGATGGTTTACATCTTTGGGGCTTCAAACTACTCCAAGACCCTTATATATCCCTGGCCTGGCTAGTTTCAAAAGATTAATGACACTTGCATAAATTCAAACTCATGTCATCTAGCAAAGCACACATTGAGATTACATTACAAGGTTACACACAATACACATTGTCATATATGAATTCAACAGAAAATAACAATCAGTCATTAGATATACTACATAATCATCACACAAAGTAAAAAGAATTGATACATCTCTTTAATTTGCTCCATTACTCCTACTTCTCTGCACTTCCACAATCATGCATTTTTGCTTTACTTTCAAAGTGCATTTGATGGCATAAAAGAGATTTTAAAAGTCAACTCAAATTATCGAAGCACTTAGAACTCACCAAATAATATGGACATTTTTTTTCCTTTTACAAACGTACTGCACTTTTGACCCTCATTTCGTTATTATGAAAGTAAGGGGATATAAGGGCTGTTTTACTTCAACTTTGCATTAATGGAATTTGAATTTTCAAATACATAGATTTCCTTGTGCCATTGTTGTGTTTTTTTTTTCTTATGCTACAGGACAAATAAAGAGTGCCATCATCATAATGTTTATTGCATTTTAAATAATCACCTTTATAGCATATAGCATACAGAATAATTAATATTTATTGCAGAATAAAGCAGTAAGGTGCAGTTACAGCAGTTAAATTCTCAGAATGAAGATTATTTTATAAATTAAAATTGTTTACATGATTGGGCAGCATGGTGGCTAAGTGGTTAGCACTTTTGCCTTACAGCACTGGGGTCATGAGTTCAACTCCCAACCATGGCCTTATCTGTGAGGAGTTTGTATGTTCTCCCCGTGTTTGCGTGGGTTTCCTCCGGGTGCTCCGGTTTCCTCCCACACTCCAAAAACATACTGTTAGGTTAATTGGCTGCTAACAACATTTTTATACAAAATGACAGCTAGACTCTGATTGGTTGCTATAGGCAACATCTCCACTTTTTCAAACCATAGTTTAGTAATATACCCCAGTACGTTAGTGACCTTAAACCTATTTGAGGTACAATCTTCAGCCTACAGCAACAAGTTACTGACCCAGGTGTAGAGTCACAATATCAGCCACCATGACCTCCTCTGTGGATGCAGGAAGAACAATGGAATAATCAATAGCCAATTTTCAGAAAACAACAGTCCAAGTTTATGGAGACACAAACTAGACAAATGTGACACATTTGAAGCATGGCTACTTCACGTACACTGAGACCAACATTGCCTTTAATAGAATCGCCTCCGCTATAGAACAAACAAGTTTGAACCATATACAGATCACTGGCGCAGTAGAAGCATTACACACCTCAGCGAAGAATGTCAAAGCAAATGTACTAAGGATGAGTGCACAAGCTCATAAGGACATAATTGCCAGGTTACCTGCTCCATGTTCCTCTGGAGACACAAGTATAACAAGTACACCTGTTAGTTTTGCACCAACTGCTCCACCAAGGCGAGGTCCTTGCACAAGGGGTGGCAGAGCAAGAGGAGAGTGCTTGGAAAGGAGCTAGCATATAGCTGTCAAAATAAAAAAATTAATTCATATATTAATAAAACATTTATTATCTTTCTATAAAACTATTATCTAAATATTTATGTGCCAAACAGCAGAATAGAATGCTATTGAGTTATTATTATGTTTATGCTATGTGTTGACCTATTTTTGTTATGTTAGGCTAACATTTATGCCGTCACCAATATTGTGTGCACATTGCTGTGATTGTGAATTCTATAATATTTTCTAGTTGACGTTATAGAAAAAAAATAAAAACAATTTAACAATACCAAATATTTGATTGTTACCTAAAAATCAGTTGTATTTTGGACAAAGATAATGTTCTGCTTTTTTAAAAAATGCAAAGATGCATATGCAAAGGAGACACTACAATCTGCTCAACCAATCACTACTATGCAAAATAAACTCGTATTAGATGGAATTGCTAACACATTACACAGGTGACAAATAAGTTGTATTATTATTATTATTATTATTATTATTATTATTATTATTAACATCTTACATGTAAAGTTTGCAATTAATCTGCCAACCCCATTTTTTTTCACTTTACTGCAATAATCAATGGGCTATGTTGATGTAAAGCCAGAACCAGCACAATATCGGACACCTTTGCAGGGACATAGAGAAGCAAACCACCAGATTTATCAGGGCACTTGCTCTTCAATAGTCCAAAGCTACGTTCTATCACACCTCTAGCAGTTATGTGCACCTCATAATAATATTAGTGCTGGGCAGGAGTCTGCGAATGCAACAGAGGAGTCATCAGCCAGGAATTGTACCCATATCCTGAATCACCTGAAATTAGACACATATGTTAGCTAACATTGAATGTACATCTACAGCAGTTAGCACATCTGAGACATATATAACAAGGATAAGGTTGCATCAAAATATGCCTTCTACATACCCAAAAGCCATCCCTCTGACATTTGTCCACTCTCAATCTTGGCATAGAGGGCTGACTGCCTCAGGATATAGGATCATGACATGAAACAGGATAAGCAGCCAACACACTCATTATACACGTTAGCATCACAGACCACCTGCACATTCAGGGAGTGGTAGTGGTGGCAATGAATGAAAACCTCTGCCCTGTGGTGAGCTGGTCTCAGACTAATAAGAGTGCAATCTATAGCTACTAAGACTTTAGATAGCCCTAAAAAACCTATAGAAATCTACCTTTAGCTCATGGCACTGTGACTCCTGGCTGGGGAAACAGATAGATGAATGCAACATAGGGCACTTGAGAAAGTGCCTGGAAAATGTCATGTGTGTTATGTCTACCATTCTTGAGGTCACAGACTGAAAGGAGCCTGTGGCCATAAAGTGGATAGAAGACAATAATTTATGCAGCCCAGACATTGCATGGAAGAGTGATGTCTCTGGCTCCAAATCAAGTCACACCTGCTCATAAAGCATCAGGAGGTTAGTGCGGTTGATCTTCTGATCAGACAGAGAGTCCAGGCTCAAATGAAAGGAAAAAACTTGCTGTGTGTAGTCAGCATGGCCTACGCGGAACCTGGGGCTGGTGTTCATCTTCAACCATCTCCGCCACATGCAGCGCAGATTACAGGCAGTAGTATGAATGCACCAGATTCCCTGACATCGCCATTATCAAACAGACCTATACCTGCAAACAAGTTATGGCCCTTTTTATAGGTATTATGATTAACTGGAGGCCAACTGAGTGTGACGTCTTCAATCTCCCCTCTCACAACCGCCTCTTTTGTTTTCAGCTGTTTTACTGGCGGTTTTGCCCTTCAGTAAATGCGGCGGGTTTTGAAACCATCGGAAAAATGGCTGAAATCCGACCTTTTAAGCAGACCGCCCATTAGTAAATCTAGTTCTAATTGTGTGAGATCTATACCTGTAAAAAAACACAAAGAAAACAAAAACTAGAAAAAGCAGAATATTGTTCAATGAAGGTATGTTTAATTAAAAATGGAAATCAAGCAGGATGTTATATTGAGCCTGCTTTCACTCAGCTGGGTATTTAAACAGGGGTATTTAAAATGTCAAAAGAAAGTGATTTGAATTGAGTTTGCTATAAGAGAAAACTACTGTATATTTTTTTCTTTAAAAATGTTTGTCTGTTATAATTTATCATGGGACTTTACCACACTATCATACTTGCCAAAATATCCTCCGAGGACAGGGTCAGGTTGGCAAGGGCAGGGGGAGGGGGAATTGCATGGAGATGCAATTGTGACACCGTGTCCCCACCTACACAGCAGGGGAGAGGCTATGATGATGCAAATTGCATTATCAAGCAATTGTATAAGAAGTAGGTTGGATCCGGGAGGGAGACCTGTTCTTCCAGGAGACTCCCCAAAAATTTGGCAGTCTCCCAGACATTCTGTATAAAATCCATAGTAGCAGGAGCGTCTCTTAATTTCCATGAGACTCCTGAATTTCTAAGAGTTCAGTGCATCCTCCGGCATTCCTGCCCACTTCTGTAGTGGTGTGGTTGCAGACGGGGCTTGCCAACTTGAATAACAGTGAATCCATACTTGCCAACTTTTTTTTTTTTTATCTCCAGGATATTCTGGAGGTGGGAGGGAGGATGGGGGCATGGTCAATCGACATTGTGTCGCGGGGGTGGTGCCAAAATGCCGCAAATTGTGTCATTGAAGCTTACATCCTGCCCACTACCTAATGAAGTGGGCAAGATGCGGACGAATTGCCTGATCTTCAAAGAGTCCGGGGGACCTACCAGGAATTCGGAAGTCTCTCGGACATTCCAGGAGAGCTGGCAAGTATGAGCGAATCATATCATCCCGGCCCTACCTCCTGCTGCATTATGCAGCAAATCGCAGCACTGAGCAGAAGGGGGTGGTGCCGTGATGAAACGATTTACGTGGCCATGCACCTCCTGCACTCGGCACCAGAAACTCCTCTCTGGGAAAAATGTTGGTAAATATAATTAAATCTTAAGCATGGGTGTACCTATTCTAAGACAAAATTAGAGGGCAGTGTCCAAGGGATTGCATTAAAAATAATTTGCTGTTTCTTTGCTGTAAAGTATTAGTATTTGGCAATCAGTCGATTATAGATATAATATAACTCTCAACATTTGTCCCGATGCAAATCCAGGCAATTTGTGCACACAAAAATAGGGTGTGCTCACACCATGCGCCCCTCTCTTATAACCCCTCCCATTGCTGCATGCACTAGTGACAGGTTAATGTGGCACCGGCTTACCTTAGCGACTGGAACAAACCTCCCAATAATCCCGGCAGTCATTCCTGATTTGTGGGGACTGTGCTTAAATTGGAAAGTATGGACCTAATAATGACACTATTTGTTTTGCTAGTTGTTATTTACATTATTTTAACATAAATGTTTCTGTTGATTCAAGTAAAAGGTAGGAGGAGCGCTGCTTCAGCTTTATCTTTTTATGTTTTATTTTATCTTTGAGTAATCTTGTTTTATACTCATGTTTTACTCGCATATTTTATTATATTGTAGGTATGTGGCTCCATAGAAATAAACGAAAATGATGACTAGGTGCGCACTACTGAACAGTTAATTTTGCATGACAGTAGATTTTCCAGTAGTGTCTAATCGGGTTGTGTACTAAATTTCGATACTGAAAGGACGACACTACTTACCCCTCCAGCGTGATCCCGAACCGCACATTGCCGACCTCCTCAGCGGGACGACTGTAGGAAACACTGTCCTGCCATAAATTACAAACTATGTTTGCTTGCAGACAAGGCTCCCCCATGTCACTGACCCCGAGACCTTGTTGCTGGTCCTCCATACAATATTAGACTCCCATAGTTGAGCCTCTTACTATAAGCTTAATACTTCTAAATTGGAAGCTCTACCTATCAACATTCCCGAGGCCAAAGTGAGATGACTTAGTGCCCTTTTTCGATATTCATCGAAAACGACTGCTTTCCATACCTGGGTGTGCAGATCTCCCTGAATTTGGATACCACCCTAGAACTAAATTTCAAGGCTCTATCTATATAAATTTCCACTCTTGTGAAATTTTGGTTATGCTACGAGGTCTCTTGGTTAGGAAGGCTTGCAGCCTTCAAAATGATGTTAATACCAAAATTGATGTACCTCTTTCAAATTTTACCCGTTGCAATACCTAAATCTACTCTTTCCAAACTTTTCTCCATTATGAATACCTACCTATGAAAGAACAATCCTCCCCGCATAGCTAGTTTTCAGATGTGTCTACCCAGGCAATCAGGTGGGTTATATCTCCCGGACCTAGTTAAGTACCAGAATACTTGTATGCTTGCCCAGCCTAGAGATTGGTCTCTCCCCCCACTTCAAAAGCCAAGGGTAGACGTAGAACAAACACTCAACCCACACTTCCCTATAGCAGACTTACTCTGGGTTCCTAAAACCTGGCAACCTCCTAGTACCTCGGACTACAAGAAATTCATTGATAGCTTGGGGCAAACTACTAGCATCCAACCCTGAGATAACTGTTCCCACCAGAAATGTCTCAACAGTAGCCTTGACTAAATTAATGCCAGATCTTAATCTTACCCTCTGGAGCTCACAAGGTATAGTCATGCTTACTGACTTCTTTAATGACCTAGGTCTAGCCTCTTACATGCAGCTTCAAGATAGGTTCTGCCTCCCTACTCTAGAGTTCTAAAAATACTTATAGATAAGACATTGGTTCAACTCACTCTCTAGGGAGGGCTTCAATCTCCAACCACCCCCCGAACCCGATACACACGAGATTAACAAAGGGCGGTAACAAAATGGTTATATTTTTCTAGTATACCTTTACCACCCTGTCTTCTCTTGCTTGTAAAACTAGGGTACAGTTGCAAAGGGAAGCATATATACACATAGATCTCTCTACCAACCAGTAGGAGGCTATCTTCTTGAACTCATTTCATGTGTCTAAATGTGTGAACCACACAGAAATGTTGATAAAATTAATTAACAGATTATACCTTACTAATGGTAGACTCCATAAAATATAGCCCACCCAGTCAAAGTTCTGTTGGCCTTGCTGTGATACAGTTGGCGACTTACTATATATTTTTGTAGAGCTGCCCACATACTATGGGCCCCAAGTCTTTACTTTAGTTAATAAAGTTACAGCGCAAGTTTTTCCCCCAGAACCTGAAGTAGTGCTTTTACACCACTAACCCCCACATTTACCTCTGCACGCTAATTACGTTTTTAGTCATATACTGATAGCTACATGAGCCGCCATAGTGAAAGCTTGGAAATCTCCAAATCCGCCGTCTCTCCAAAAAGTAGTAGCCAAAATTCAATACAGCTTTGAGATGGAAACAGTGGGCATGCCATACTCTACTGCAACATCGTCCCCACTTATGAAGTGGCACAACTGGCACTTATATATGTCACAGAGGGAGAGGCGCACCACGTGCTGACCTGATGCCTATCAGCAGCAGCTATTTATATAGCGCCACTAATTCCATAGCGCTATCTCCCCAGTCCAAACATTTCCACTAATAGAGTGCCCTAAGTCTACACAACCGGAGGTCCCTAGGTTTTAATAACTTTGGAGTTTTCTTGATGATACAATGTACTAGCTTTCTTCATGTTATGGAGAACAGTGCTGATATATTGCTGTGTTTATAACCCACTATGTACCCCCCCATCCCCTTTTTTGATTCCTGTATCCCTTAATTCTTTTTTGAAAATCAACAAAAAGACTATTGAAGTTAAAATGTAAAAGGAATGAAAAACCATAGCAATTATGATAGACTACAAAGAATATTTAGATTAGCAAAAGAAGTGGATGCCATTTACATGCACATTGTAAAATCTTTTCATACACATACAATCCATTTATGATGCTTATTATTAAAAACGTTTTCATAAACACCTTCTTTTTCTTGTTGCAATTTCGATCTTGCTGATTGCTGGTGATTTGGGAAAGTCATCATTGCTGGGTAGGCTTAAATGAAAGGGTAGTTCTATAGTAAATTGAACAAAGCTAATAATAAACCCTGGAATATTGCCTTTCACCAACAGACTCCGGTATTTTATTTTACCTACCAATCCTATAGGTATAATAAAGCCAATGTGGCTGATTCAGAGTGAGTACTATGTCAGTTTGCATAGCCTGTCTTGTGCGAAACTGCTCTGTGCATGCCCAAAAAAGTGGGCACTCACCTATGTGCTCAAGTAGATTTGCATGAGTCTGCCACTTATGCCCCCTTCCGTCTGGATAGCTGTGGAACTGGATGGGGGTGAGTATAGTAATGGCATGTGCTCGCAATGTAAACAGACACAGAACCGTGCAAAGACGTACCTGAGAAAGCAATATTATTGTTGAGTGGTCAGCACTAGCCATCCTCTTGTAATTGGCTGTTTGCGGATGATCATCTGTTTACACTGACTGGTGTTTTCTTTGTTGCAAAACTTTTTTTCTGCAAAAGAGACAGGGGTATGTTTGAAAAAGTGGAGGTGTTGCCTATAGCAACCAATCAGATTCTAGTTATCATTTATTTAGTACATTCTACAAAATGATAGCTAGAATCTGATTGGTTGTTATAGGCAACATCTTCACTTTTCAAAGGTGCAGTTTAGTAAATATACACCCTCAAGACTCAGTTTACAGGTATGGCTTTTATTTATTACTCTATAGGTTTAATAGTGCATCATATCAAATCAAAATGGATTATCGGTAGTCACTATCCTATTTTAAAGCAGGATCCAATCTTGCAAACTCTTCTCCCAGAAACACCAAAAGTTATTTTTAATAATAGTAATAAAAAAATAGAACTTATTGGTCCCTGGTTTTCTTAAAACTACTAATAAATTCTGTGATCAGGTGCAACCTCTACCCAACTGGTTACACGAACCAAATAACTAGAGATGGTCACTGACCCCCGTGTTTTGGTTTTGTATTCGGTTTTGGATCTGGATTACCTTCGTGTTTTGGTTTTGGTTTTGCAAAACCGCCCTTGCGTGTTTTGGTTTTGGTTTTGGTTTTGTTTGGTTCTGTTTTGCTATTTTTGAAAAAAATACAATTTTTTGGGTCTAAAATAACCTAATTTAGTGCTCCACCAGTTTCTTAGATAAGTGAGGTAATTCTAAAGCTAATAAATTATGAAAAAACAGTTGAATCCCTGGTAGGCCGTCCTTAATGCGAACACTTGTCTGCAAATTATACAGTCAAACCTGGTTGTCTACCTCCTCCATCTTTGATTATTGGCAATGTAGCCATCATCTTTGGGTGTATATTAGACCCTACACTTGTAGTTGAATATTAAAAAAGCAGCCTGCACAGACTGTGGAGCTAGAAAGTAGAATTAAATGGACCACGGTACTTTGGTGGCTATCTAAGCCCCCCCCCCCGCCCTCCACTTGTAGTTGAATATAAAAAAAAGCAGCCTGCACAGACTGTGGAGCTAGAAAGTAGAATTAAATGGACCACGGTACTTTGGTGGCTATCTAAGCCCCCCCGCCCTCCACTTGTAGTTGAATATAAAAAAAGCAGCCTGCACAGACTGTGGAGCTAGAAAGTAGAATTAAATGGACCATGGTACTTTGGTGGCTATCTAAGCCCCCCCCCGCCCTCCACTTGTAGTTGAATATAAAAAAAGCAGCCTGCACAGACTGTGGAGCTAGAAAGTAGAATTAAATGGACCACGGTACTTTGGTGGCTATCTAAGCCCCCCCGCCCTCCACTTGTAGTTGAATATAAAAAAAGCAGCCTGCACAGACTGTGGAGCTAGAAAGTAGAATTAAATGGACCACGGTACTTTGGTGGCTAAGCCCCCTCCCCCCGCCCTCCACTTGTAGTTGAATATAAAAAAAGCAGCCTGCACAGACTGTGGAGCTAGAAAGTAGAATTAAATGGACCACGGTACTTTGGTGGCTATCTAAGCCCCCCCCCCCGCCCTCCACTTGTAGTTGAATGTAAAAAAAAGCAGCCTGCATAGATTGTAGAACTAGAAATTTGAATATACAAAGAAATGGATAAAGGCAGTTTGGTATCTGTCTGCATCAGATCCCCTCTCCACTAGGAATAAAATAGAAAACTATTCAGCCGTTGTATAATCTAGAATATAAATAGAAATTGAGAAAGGCAATTTGGTATCTGTCTGCATCATAATCATCAACATCCTCATTAGCGCCCTTGTCACCTCCATAAATCTCCCCCTCATCCTCTTCTATTTCCAAAGTGGCATCCTCAATTTGTGTACCAGCGGCTACACTCGGGCTGTTCAGGTACACATCAGCAGAACTGCTGAAAGGGCCCTTCTTTATGGGTACACTAACAGAATGCTCACAATTAGACATACCACTGTTGGATGGACTCTCCACAGGGATCGGTGTCATTTCTGATTCAGAGCAAACATTATTCTCCAATGCCTTACTGTTATCTTGCAGCTCGGCTTTGACGCGTAACAGTAGTTGTGCACCACTTGTAGGGTCGGTAACATTTTTGGATCTGCCACTAATAGCCAAAGGTGAAGGCCTCATTCTCTCTTTGCCACTGCGTGTGTAGAATGGCATGTTGGCAATTTTTTTTATTGCCACTTAACTTTTGCTCAGTACCACTTTTTTTTCGCTTCAACACAGTAAATTTTTTGGGGGTTTTTGTTTTTTGCACTGATTTGGAAACACTCTGTTGTTTGACATCGCCTTGGCCAGATGACGTACTGGGAACACTAACATCAGGACTGGTGACAGAACCTGGTTGCTCATTCTGATCATATGTGGACTGCTTTGAATCCATTCTGAGCGCAAAGCACTGGGGAGTGCTAAAAATTATTTGGTAGATACTGCTGACAGATATGACTTTTGACAGCCAGAAATATTTATGCACAATTAGGGAGGACACCCCAAAAGCACTGAGGAGTGCTAAAAATTATTTGGTAGATACTGCTGACAGATATGACTTTTGACAGCCAGAAATATTTATGCACAATTAGGGAGGACACCCCAAAAGCACTGAGGAGTGCTAACAATTATTTGGTAGATACTGCTGACAGATATGACTTTTGACAGCCAGAAATATTTATGCACAATTAGGGAGGACACCCCAAAAGCACTGGGGAGTGCTAAAAATTAATTGGTAGATACTGTTGACAGATATGACTTTGACAGCCAGAAATATTTATGCACAGTTATGAGGGACACCCCAAAAGCACTGGGGAGTGCCAAATATTACAAAAATAAAATAAACCTCTATCCTCCTCTCTTCTCTAGCAATTTTTGTTACAGCAATTGGAATAAGAATATAAGACCTGGGTTGAAAAACTTAGCTCTCACCTTTCAGACCCGGGCAGTGGCGCACGCAGAAGGGGTTTCTGGGTCTCCAGAAACCCCTACCCTCCGCTAACAAAGTGCTCCTACATATGGCACTGTACTATACAGCAGCCGTAGCGCTGTCAAAGCGTCCGCGTCGGTGCTGTATTGTATAACCCCCTAACAATCCTGCGTGTGCCCCTGCCGGGAATAACCCTCCCAAAGACCCGGGTCTAAATCCCGGGTTATCAGACCTGGGTACATGTCCCTGGACCCGTTCACAATGAGCCTCGACCCGGGTCGTCGGGGTTCCCCCGGGCACTAACCTGGGTTTTTGAGACAGTGTGAACGGTATATTAGAGACATTTTATTGATGCCTAATAGTGAATGCGTTTGCTGCAAATAAATGAAATGGTTAACAACATGGGCGCAAGTGGAACTTAAGTGTATGTGACGCGTGCCTAGCCTAAACCAGTCACATATACTACTGTTGCCAGACATTACGCATCTTAAGATAGTTGCCACTTTGCTTATGGTCGCAATTGCAGCGCTTTGCAATAAATGAAAATTGCGCTTGCGATTTGGGACACAGTTGCGTCCAGCTTTGTATTAGCCCCAATGCCTATATATAGCATGACAATGATCTGAAAGGTCAATACAGACAGAGGAGGCAGCACAAATGACAGTAGGGAGATCTTGTGAAGGAAATTTTTAATACTAGTAATTATATTATACTGCAATTCGATTACTGCTCAACGTAAAACATTGTTATACCTAAAAATATAACATTCACTTTTTTAAGTGAAAATACATTTTAGGGTTGATGTGAATGTAGTAAAGATTAATATAAGAGTTTTTCTGTAGACTATTTATTCCACAAGCATTACAGACGAGAATGCATTAAGATAGAAAATGATGATTCAACCTCTCGCATTGAAAGGAAGTTGGGCTTCACTTGTTGTGCATTTAGAGGAATCAGCAGTTCATTGTCACTACTATATATAGCGCTGATAAGGTCGTACTACTCTCCTCTGGGTCTCACTGATGCTACCACCAGCTCTCACACAGCAGACTTGGCTTCTCCCCACTGTGTTATCTCTACATATTTTCTTTTCAATAAAACACTGTTAAACATGCTTCTACCCACAACTATAAGAAACTTAGGGTCAACATTGTGCACAGCGGTTCACACTAAGCCGGAAGAGGTTTTAAAGTTAACTCACTTTTCAGAGTTATTTTATGCTCTTCGTAAAGTAGTAAAATGAAGGACAAGTAATAGCCCCGAAACATTATGTTATGTGAGGCGCATGCGCAGCAGCTCTCTCGCGTGTTTTGGTTTTTTGGGGTTTTTTTTGGTCAGGAGGGGAAACCCCCCCCTGACAATCCTGCGTGCGTCCCTGAATCCTGCACCAACAACAGACATATCATCTGACCCGCTCCTACGTGCAATTGCCCAATTTATGTGCATTTAAAAAACAAAAACAAATGTACTTTACGTCCGTTTTGTGTGTCTTAATGAATCATGCCTAATGTCTTTAGGGACTAATGCTGTATTGAAAGCTACTTGTGCTGGCTCACGGCTCTGGGCAAGCATTACATTGGGAGATTGCTCTGTGCCTCTTACTAGTACTCGATTCCAAGATAAACAATTTAAAAGCTGTTTATTTATGGACTAAACATGTGACTGTATGTGAAGTAAATAGGCACATAATCATCACTTTAATGTATTGATAGAATAATTGATCATTTATGTAGAATTTACAATATTTAGGCCTCTCTGAAAATGTAATTATAACCAGCACATCTGCGTATTACATTGAAACTGAGCACTTATTATCTGGGCTAAAATATGGCCACTTATAAACCATTCCTCGCCACTCCCAATCTTCCACTATATGGATAACTATGTAGGTTAGGTCTACTGGAAATGGTAAAAGTCATCAAATATATGGTATATATGGATATATGGTTTTCATCTGTCCTGTTTGAAAAAATATAACACCAAAATTTCTGGGGACATTTATGGATTACTTGGGAAATACCAGCAAATCTCTGGTGGTTTTCTATGGGCTACTGTGTCTTTTCACTTGCAGTACACCCTATGACTTACTGATACTTTCTAGGTTGTAAAAAGCAGACCACCGTCCCGGTGTTTAGCATACATTACAGACCCACTTTTCTGGTGGTAATTTTACAATTTTATAAATAATTTTATAATTTTTTTGGTGGCTAGTGTAGGTTTAATATTCCATTCTCTTCTAGCTAGTATACAATACAGGCCTACTTCCAATACTTTATATCTTTATCAGTGGTTAGTGTAATCACCTCTCCACCTAAATGTTGATGTTGATGATGATAATCAACCACCTTTTGCTGCACGTCTGTTGGGGTAATTTTCTACTAGGTTTACACACTGTTTGGTAGCGATTTTTGTCCATTCTTCTTTGCAGATGTGCTCCAGATTGTTTACGTTGGCTGGATGACGGATGATTGGATTGAGATCTGGGGGTAAATGTATCAAGCTGCCATTTTGCATTTCCAGCGACTTTCTCCTGCGAGTTTAAACTCGCCGATGTATTAATCAGCGATTTGATGAAAAATCGCCAAAGATGTATTTCCTTCAAAATCGCCATTATCAAAATCACTACAAATAGTGGTCCTGACTTTTTGCCACTCTAGTTATACAAGTTGCCAAATGTATGAAGATGTGATTTTGCAAACTTGGCCGAGTTTGAATTAAAAATCGTCAGAAACTACACTCTGCTTTCTAGAAGCTAGATTACCAAACATATTATTGTTACACTGTTGGGCTATACAGTGTAATGTAAAAATCTGATTAATTTTTTTGAAAAAAATGTGTGGGGTCATCCCCTTTAAAGTCTATTAACCCTAGCGCTGCCAGCCTACTGCTGGTTGTGGGAAAATCGGGAAATAATGTGTGCTGTTCCCTCTATTTCATCGCAACCAGCACTAGGCGAACCAGCCGGGTGGGTGGCACTATAGCAGGGGGACACGTGGCAGGAGGTCCCCCTGCCATAATGATAACAAACCCCAGGCTGTTTAGATGTAGGCTGGATTCCCTAGGGAGTGGGGTCCGCAAAAAGTGTGCGGCGCTCCCTCTAGTAATACCTAACCCAGTGCTGAAAAGCACTAGGGCTATTCCTACACACCTGGGGCGGTGGGTGTAGGGTAATAATGGCACAAGAATGTATAAGAAAATAAAGAAAACACAATTTTTGTTTGTTGAACTACAAGTCCCAACCAGCTTGGGCTGTCATTATCAGTCTGGGCATGCTGGTACTTGTAGAACTACAAGCACCAGCATACCCATGGCAGCCAAGGCATGCTGGCACTTGAAGAACCACAAGTGCCAACATGCCCTGACACCCTTGATGCAACCTGTAGTTTCACAGAGAAAAATGTTAAATAAACCACAACACCCTTATTAATACCACATTGCTTTAATAAAAATAATAACCTCAAAAATTAGAAACAACACCCTTGCTACAACCACATCTATTTATTAAAAATAAAAAAAAACCAAATACTCACCAATCTGATGTCTTCTTTTCTTCATAGAAGTTTTCAATTCAAATAGCCTTTTCAACCATGTCCAAATCATCATCATCATCATTTATTTACATAGCGCCGCTAATTCCACAGCGCTGTACAGAGAACTCACTCACATCAGTCCCTGTCCCATTGTTGTCTAAATTCTCTAACAAACGCACACACACACACACACACACACACACACACACACACACACACACACACACACACACACACACACACACACACACACACACAGAGAGACTAGGGTCAATTAGATAGCAGCCAATTAACCTACCAGTATGTTTTTGAAGTGTGGGAGAAAACCAGAGCACCCGGAGGAAACCCACGCAAACACGGGAAGAACATACAAACTCCACACAGATAAGGCCATGGTCAAGAATTGAACTCATGACCCCAGTGGTATGAGGCGGAAGTGCTAATTATGTTCCGCAAAAGTCTCAGCCACTGAACTCTGTAGCTCCAGTGATAGGTCATACTTGCCAACTCTCCCAGGAAGGTCCAGGAGACTCCCGAAATTTGGGTCGGTCTCACGGACTCCCGGGAGAGCTGGCAAGTCTCCCGCATCCCGCAATTACGGGGCTAAAATGACGTGATTCGCAGTGAATCGCATCATTTTGGCCCAGCGACAAAACGGCATATGTATTGCGGGGGCGGGGCCAAAATGACACGTCTGGACGCACCCCGCCCCCTCCCGCCCTCGAGACACACCTCTCTCCCGGATACAACTTTCCAAAAGTAGGCAAGTATGTGATAGGTGTCCTCTCTGTGGCTTCCCTCACAAGTCTTCTTCTTGCTCTGACGCGGAGTGTTGAGAGACAGCATTGTCTCGGCATTGCCTGAGTGGTATAATGCAGTCTCTATTTACTCACAATTGTTCCAACAGTGCTCACTGGGATATCCAAGAACTTGGATATTATCTTGTAGCCCTTTCCTATCTTGTGCATGTCTGTAATTTTATCTTTCATTTTCTTAAAATGCTCTTTGGTCTTTATTCTCACAGCTTTCCTTCTGGTTCATATTGTGACCAATGTTATTTGACTTAGGGGGTATTTTATCTTAAAGGTGAACTTTTTTTTTACTGATTCATAGGTAGAGGCAAATTGAAAGGCAATTATTTGGGCAATACCTTTCATCTGTGTAAACTTGAAGCTTCCACAACACACTATGCATACAGCAGTTTTCATTTATTATGTAAAAAGCAATCTGCAGTCAAATAATGAATTATGAGTTTGAAAATTTACCCTAAGAACATAACGGTTCCTAATAAAAATGCTATTTGGAACAAGTGTCTGTTCTACAGTGGTTATTCTCTGTGGGATTCAACTCACTTTCGCATACCAGAATATTTCAATAATAAGGCTTTATTACAACAGCACAACGCCATAACATGGTACAGGGTTCACAAGGTACAGGGTAAATGGTAGCGTGTATCCTCCAGCAGCTTCTTGCAGTCTGCACCCTAAACTAACAATCTCAGTATCCTTCTTAGTCTTATCCTCCCACAGTGTTACCACTACCGTTTACTAGGCAGACCTGTGTCCCCGCAGCCTGGGCTACTAGCTCACACAGACCCCGTCCTGGTAGGGTTTCCTCCGGCGGCACTGCAATGCCTGACCCAGAGTCCTTTGTGCTCATGTCTTGTGCACCTGGATCCTCCAAGAGAGAATTAATCCATTGATATACTGCTCTCCTTAAGTTCCTGTCTACTCAGAGAGTAGGGTCAAGATGTCCCTCTCACCCCACACTCCCTTCACAAGGGGTCTTTCAGTGGACCCTTAAACTATTAAACTGTTAGACATACCATCTCTATTACCTTTATTATTCATTGGAAGGGCCTGACTGAGTTAGTTATTTGGCTGGATACACTTAACAAAGTATTACAATATTACATCAGGGAATAACAGGACTCTTCACGCTGGCGTGACACATTAATACTTTTGACACATTGTATCTGCATTACAAGTCATTTTGATACAATAACAATTATATTGATACATATTAATACATTTCCCAATACTGCATTACTAACATCCCAGATGTAAGCCTCACCTCATGACAATGGACATTTGACACAAATGATAATTACCTTGGCTAACACGACTGCCCAGCCTTCCATCCTGTCATGCAATATGGCTTCTGCTGTCCTGCTATTTTCACACAATATGGTAACAGTCTTTATATTTCCAATACATACAATATTGCAGGTAATGTAACATGAACCAATACACATACTACACCAATGCTCTGGTGTATATACTTAGACTGGGCCAAGGATTAAAAAGTACAATAAACTGTGAGAAATGTGTGATGAATGAAAAGTCCTCAGTCAAGTGGAACCCTGTTTTCCACAGTGTTATTTGCAATACAGACCAATTTTTTTGACTTTTCAAGAAACTAAATACTTTTGCCAGCTACTCTCCTAGTGCATGCAGTTCAATAATGGTGACACATGGACAACTTGCGAGACAAACACAAGAAAATAGCCCAAGCTCATCAACCCGCACACTGCAATAGAAAAATGGGCATGGCACAAAGTACAGATATGGTTTGCCTAATGTGGGTGTGGTTTTATACAGCCAATAAAATATATCATCATCATCAATTATTTATGAGCTGCCACAGATTCCGCAGCGCCGTACAGTCTGCCATACACAAACGTAACATAATACAAATAAATATTGGAGCAAGAGAACAAACAATAGCAAAAGACACACTAGGGAAATGTTTACAAGAGTACAAGGTGGTAAGGACAGGGGACTGAGGTAGAGAGGCCCTTGCTCATGAGAGATAACATTCTGAAGGGGTGAGGGAACAAGCACAGACTATGGGGGGATGGGAAATGATTTTAATGGGCAGGTGGAGCATGACAAGGAAGTTGTTTTAGGATGAGGTTGGTAGTCAAGTGTGAAAAAGTGAGTTTTGAGGGAGCGCTTGAAAGATTGGAGGTATATAATACAGAGAGCAATTTAATGTGTGGTATACAAAATAAAAAGCATCTTAATGACTGCTAAGCAAGATAGAGAGCATTCTAGTGACAAATATACAATACTCAGAGCAGCCTAGTGACTGATATAAAATACTCAGAGCATTCTAGTGACAGATATACAATACTCAGAGCAGCCTAGTGACTGATATACAATATTCAGAGCATTCTAGTGACCGATATACAATACTCCGAGCATTCTAATAACAGATATACAATACTCAGAGCATTCTAGTGAGATATATACAATACTCAGAGCAGCCTAGTGACTGATATAAAATACTCAGAGCATTCTAGTGACAGATATACAATACTCCGAGCATTCTAATAACAGATATACAATACTCAGAGCATTCTAGTGACAGATATACAATACTCAGAGCAGCCTAGTGACTGATATACAATATTCAGAGCATTCTAGTGACAGATATACAATACTCAGAGCATTCTAGTGACAGATATACTCAGTGCAGCCTAGTGACTGATATACAATACAGAGAGCATGTTAATATACATGTCGGCCTTCCTCTTATTACACATCATACCCAACTTCCTGCTCTTGTCACACATTGTCACTCCATCACTCCCCTTGTCACACATTGTGTCACACAAATCAACTTCTTGTCACATGTTGTGTGCCCCCACACTTCTTTTGTCTCAACCGTCCCCTTGTTACTTATTAAGCCTCTCACCGCCCCCTTGTCACATATTTGTATGTCGACCTCCACCATATCATACCTTGCTTTGGTGTCTGGTCAGAAAACTGTTCTTCACATCTCACCCTACATGTGGAGGAAGGGAGACTGTGCCCAGCTGGTTACTCCCGATGATGGGTTATTCCTCTGCCCCCTCATGCACTGGTCACTAAAACAAAGCACTTGCTGTTGGAGGAGGGCAGATACAATGAAGGCCGGCCCGGGCACTCTAATGCAGAACTGGTGCAGGGCCATATGTCTCTCTGCCTAGCCTGGCTCTGCATGGGCATACACTGAATATTAAAAAAGGCTTTTAGTATCCTAGTATAATCAGCCTGAAAACATTCCCAGTTATCTATTTCCAGTGGCAAAAGACATGACACATCGGCGCACTGTGCTAGCTCTCCGGTGCTTCACTATGTGCACTTATCAGGCTACTGCATTTCAAACTGCCTATCCACTTCCCAGTCCTTGCAACTACCCCCAATATATAACTCTGCACCTGAAAATGTGCACAGTGTTGGACTGCAGCTTGACGGGCCCACTGGGGGAGAATGCAATAGTAGGGGTCCATAAAAAAACATGTGCTGTTGAAGGGTGTGGCCAGTTACCGATTGGGGTGTGGTAGGTTATATTTTCAATAAAAGATTTAATTTTGATTTTCCTCAACAACAATTTATTTTTTCATAATAAAGTGATGGAGCCTTATGGGCAATTAAATAAATAATAGAAATTGGTGTTTTTGCCTCTGTCTTGGGGGTCTTGTCATTTCAAACCATGGGTCAATTTATTGAACAAATCATTTTTGCCCCTATAATACTATGATTTTCATGTATATCTTACAATTCAGCAATAATAATATGAATGAGACACACACATCCCCCCATATACATTATCGCAGAACCTTTCAGTGGCGAATATATAAAGGGTTTTGTGCTCTGTTGGCACGATATAAATAAACATATATATTACGTACATTAAACATAACTATGAGTCAAACACAGGAGCAGTAATATGTAATCACAGTCCACACCCTATAATTTCCTATAATTACAATCATTTTATTTCATGCTAAAAGTGAAAGGTGTTAAAAGAAAGTTTATTAAAAGCTAAAGAGGCCAGCCAGGGCTGTGCGTGTGTTAAACTTAATTTTTAATTTATTTTTTTGCTTTACATTTCTTTCATATAAGTAATAAGGGGACAAATTTAAATTTAGTATGGGATCTATTATCAGTAATCCCATAATACAGAATGTCCCAAAAAAACAGAAAGAAAAGAAAATAGATAATTGATATGGTTTGGTAGTAGTGTTAGAGATGCAGGGCCTGATTCATTAAGGATCTTAACTTAAGAAACTTCTTATTTTAGTCTCCTGGACAAAACCATGTTACAATGCAAGGGGTGCAAATTAGTATTCTGTGTTGCACATAAGTTAAATAGTGACTGTTTTTTCATGTAGCACACAAATACTTGATAGCTTATTTGTACACTGAAATGTAAAGTTGATATTTGTGTGCTACACGAAAACAGTCAGTATTTAACGTATGTGTGAAACAGAATACTAATTTGCACCCCTTGCATTGTAACATGGTTTTGTCCAGGAGACTGAAATAAGAAGTTTCTTAAGTAAAGATCCTTAATGAATCAGGCCCGCAGTCATTATCACTAAAGATATCCTCCTAGTTACATTGAGAAAGAAGGCTAAACAATTTAATAAGGAGGGGAATGTTAAGGGCAGTGTACAGAAGCCAGACCTGCCAGGTCACACCATGTCACTAGAGATAAGTGAAATCACTAAACTGTTTTTTGGAATTTTTGCCCCCTACCATTGTTTCACCCAGAAATTCCAGTGCTACTACATATATATTCCAGACCTACTCCAACTTCAGCAATATATACAATGTATTTCAGTCCTACTCCAACTACATACAGTATATTTCACTCCTACTCCAACCATATATATATTCCAGTCCTACTCCAACCATATATGTATATTCCAGCCCTATTCCAATCCCATCTTATATATAAAAATCATTGGTTTGTTTGTTTGTTTGTTTGTCCGGTTATGCATTCGGACACCCCAGCACTGATTGCTATGAAACCAATGCGAGATGGTAAAGTTGGATCCTGGCCATTTTAGGGGCGGTTAGCGTCCTGTTCGGACCTTCATTTGCTGTACGTTGGGAGTCTGTTCTGAGCCTTACACTGGATGGATTTGAATGAAAACTTCACAGAGTAGTGACATTGGATCCCAGAAGACATACTAGGGCGTTGAGGTCCCAGTCGGAATTTGAATGACACATTAGCTGCTAATTATTTTGAAAATACAAACAATTACATCCAACTCATTGATAATTTAATAACCTGAAGATTTAAGCCCGGGTACTTCAGACAGTGTGTGTATGTATATATATATGTATATATATATATATATATATATATATATATATATATATATATATATATATAGCCGGTATCAGGGAAGACTCCACGACGACTATACAGTCCTCGGTTTTCACTGCACCCGACATTAATGTCAGGATTTCCTCTATACACAGCCTTAACATGTTAACTTGATAGACTTTGCCATCTCCCGTTCTGCCGTACCTGGTAATTTACTTGTTCTATGGGCTATATTACTTCATAAGGGCCTTGTCAATGTACATACAATTTGATCTCTTGAGTTTCTACCAGGACAAGCACCTTGCCACCTGGGTTAAAGGTGCGTAAAGTGGCTTGGGTGTCATAACCTTTCTTTTGTCGTCCCTGTGCTTTTGTTAGATGTTGCTTTACCAATGAACCCACCCTTCTTTGAAGATATCCAGATCTCTGCAAGGTTGTCTCCCAAACAGAAGCTCAAAAGGTCTGAATCCCATTGATGCCTGGGGCAACTCCTTTACTGCAACATTGAGATAGGGTAATAGGATATCCCAATCTCTCTTATCCTGAGCAATGGCTCGCCTAATCATTTGCATCAGGGTCCTATTATACGGCTTAACCAACCCATCGGTTTGTGGGTGATAGAATAAGTTCTGTAGTCTTTGTACCCTAGCAATTTACACAATGCCTTCATTAATCATGACATGAAGAAAGTGCCATGATCCGTTAGGATTTCTTTTGGGATTCCGAGTCAAGTGTACATCAATAGTAACTCTTTTGCAATAGTATTTGATTTAATATTCCATAGCGGGATTGCCTCAGGATATCGTGTAGCATAATCAAGAACTACCAACACATATTGATGACCTCGGGCAAACTTCTCCAAAGGACCCACTAGGTCCATGGCAATTTGTATGAAAGAAACTGGAATTAAAGTGAGAGGTATCAGGGGAGCTCGATAGTCTGGTTTGGGGTCAGTCTGCTGGCATTCTGGGCAGGCTTGACAGTATCTCTTGACTGTCATGCGGATTCCTGGACAGTAAAACCTCAGGTGCACATGATTTAGAGTCTGCTCCTCTCGCAAATACCCCCCCAAAAGTGTGAATGACCTGTTGTTAATACCAAAGAGACGTGTACCTGTGACACCAAGATTTAATCAACTATTTTCTCCTGTACCACTGCTACCCTATATAGCAGATCCCCTTTTATTATAAAATATGGTTCTCCCCTGACCGATCTCTCAGCCTTCCATACCCCAATCACTTCCACCACATATTTATCGTTTAGTTGATCCCTCGCAAAGTCCTGGGGGTAGATGTATCAAGCTGCAATTTGATTTTTTCAGCGATTTTCTCGGGCGAGTTCAAACTCACCGAAGTATGAAAGTACGAGTTGATAGTAAATTGCCAGTAATGTGATTGAAACAAAATTGCCATGCTACAAATCGCTGTCCCAACTTTTGAATACTTTAACAATACAAGTTGCCATATGTATGAAGCTGCAATTTTGCAAACACGACCAAGATTCCTGTGGAAATTGTCAGATTTAACACGTTGCCTTGGATAGATCAGATTAGCAAAAACAGTGTTAGCATAATAGGAGACACAATACAAGTTTTAGTAATGTAGTAACATAGTTTATAAGGTTGAAAAAAGACACCAGTCCATCAAGATCAACATTTTTTGGATCTCCTGTGATCCCTCTCTCATATTTGAAATTGATCCAGATGAAGTAACAACAAATCTGTTTCAATCGGGGGAAAAATCCTTCCTGACCCAATATTGCAGTCCTATTTCTCCCTGGATCCACTAATATCCTTCATTTTAATTAACGGCCGTAACCCCGGAAACCCTTTTCCGTTAAAAATTTGTTTAACCCTTTCCTTGACAGTGAATTCCATATCTTGAAGGCCCACACTGTATAAAACCCCTTGCTTTACTGGTTGTGAAACTTTATCTCCTCTAACCTTAGCGGGTGACTGAGTGTCCTGTGTTCAGTCCTTGGAAATTAAAAAGTTTCCTTGAAAGTTCTCTGTATTGACCCTTAATGTATTTGTCCATAGTAATCATATCCCCTCTTAGACGCCTCTTTTCTAAATCAAACATGCCCAAATTTGCAAATTTTTTCTAGTTCCATAATGTTCATTTGATAGAGTGGTGCCCAGAACTGCACTCCCTATTCAAGATGAGGTCTTACCAACGATTTATATAGTGGCAAAATTATACCTTCTTCCCTTGCCTCTATGCCCTTTTTTATGCATGCCAATACTTTATTGACCCTTGCAGCTGCTGCTTGACATTGAACACTATTTCTAAGGCCACTGTCTTTGAGCACTCCCAAATCCTTTTCCATTATAGATTCCCCTAAATTTATCCCATTTAATTTATAGATTGTGTGCTTGTTTTTGATCACTAAATGCATAACCTTGCATGTTAAACGTCATCTTCCATTTGGATGCCCAATCCTCCAGTTTTTTCAAGTCCCTCTCTAGAGAAATTATATCTTGCTCTTTTTATTACCTTTCAAAGTGTAGTGTCATGGAAAAATGGAAACTTTGCTCTCTAAACCATCACCAAGGTCATTAACAAATATATTAAAAATGAGTGGCCCCAGCACCTTGAGGTACACCACTTAAAACTTTTGACCAATTAGCAAATATTTAATTTATAACAACTGTCTGTTCCATATTATCCAACCAGTTTTTGACCTAAGTACAAATGTTGTTTCCTAGACCCAGTTACCTTATTTTGTAAAGCAACCTCTTGTGTGACAATGTATCAAAGGCCTTTGCAAAATCTAAGTAGACCACATCTACTGTACTACCATGGTCTATGCTCTCACTCACTTCCTCATAGAAACTAATTTGATTAGTTTGCATGACCTATCCCTCACAAATCTATCTTATTGCGCACCAAGTAATCCTGAATACTAATATACCCTCCAGTAGTTTTCCCACTATTAATGTTAGGCTTGCAGGTCTATAACTCCCTGGTTGTGATCTCATTCCCTTTATAAACATTGGCACCATATCTGCTATTTGCTAATCTCTTTGTACTGTGCCTGATGAAATTAAATCTATGAAAATTAAGAATAGTGGTGTAGCTATTTCTGAGTTTAGCTCCATAAGAACCCTTGGGTGTATGCAATCTGGACCTGGAGCTTTATTTATCTTAATTTTATTCAGTCGCCTTTGGACTTCTTCCTTAGTCTGCCAAGTATCAATTAATGGTACGGTTGAATTTCCATTTTTTTTTTTTTAAATAGATTTTTATTTAATTTTTGTCAAATATGAACGGTACAGCATGTGCTATGATAATACAACTCATAACAATATTAACATCGAAAGTTTATAATACAGGTAGGGTATAGAACTCGGAACCACTACAGGAGGAGTGGTCCTCAAGATTGATAACATATAGAAAAACGTGAATCAAAAGTTATGAGATATCTGGAGTACCTTAAAGGGAGGATGGAGAGGGGGAGAGGGAGAAGAAATATTAGAAATTGAAAACAGAGAGAAGGAGGATAGTAGGGGGGGGGGGGAGGAGGGTGTGTTAATAGAGGGAAGAACAGAGGAGAAGGAAAGGAAAACAAGTCCTAGCAGGATTCGGCTCAAAAAATGACTAAAATATCTATATTATCATACTTTAAGAAGAGGAGTGTGTAGCGGTGATGAATTTCCATTTTTATGTACTATTAGTACCATTTGTTCCTCTTTAGTAAATACTGAAGAAAATTAAGTGTTTATACCTCTGCTTTTCCTTATTATCATGAATCAAATCCACCCATCTCACTTCCTAGGGATCATATATTGTCCTTTTTAATCCTTTTTGCCATTTGTATACTTAAAAAGAGTTTTAGGGTTTGTGTTACTTTCTTTTGCAACTTGTTTTTCATTTTCTAATTTAGCCAATCTAATTTCCTTTTTGCATTTTTTATTACATTCCTTATAGATACAGAAGGACTCCGCAATCCCTTCAGACTTGTAAATGCACACCTCTTCCTTTCCATTTCTTCCCTTCGTTTTTATTTAGCCACATTGGTTTAGACTTGATTCTTTTACATTTGTTTCTCATAGTAGTGAACTTATACGTGTATATTTCCAACAACATTTTAAAGACAGACCACTTTTCTCCTGTATTTTTTCCTTCAAAAACTGTGCCACGGTCTATGCACCTTATAGACTTCTTTAGTCTATTAAAATGTGCCTTTTTAAAGCTTGAAGTCCTAGTTGATCCCTTATAATGTTGCTTCTGGAAACCAATTTCAAATGAGATCATACAAGTGGCAGCATGCACATGGGCACAAATCTTATGGGCAATTACATAAATAATAGAAATCAGTGTTTTTGCCTCTGTTTTAGGGTCTTTTCATTTCAAACCAGTGCTTGAAGTGTGGCGGTATGAGACGGCATGTCATATCGGCACTTCTAACCTCGTACAGTCCTCACAAATGGCAAACATGCAAGTATGTTGCTTGCTAACAGTTTCGTTTTGCCCCAGAATACAGGGCTCGGACAATCATCTTTTTTGGAGGGGGGGGGAGGAGACTAGTGAAGGTCGCAGCTGGTACTGGGACAGACACATCCATGTCATCGGTGTGGGCGGAGCTTCTCAAGGCGGAGCTCTCGCTGCGCAACAGTGTGAGCTGCTGTCAAATGTCACCCAGTAGCATAAAGGTTAAGGTTATCTAGCCATATCTCAGCTTATAGTCACTTCTCTTTATGGACCTGGAGACATTGCATGTGGGATCATTTGAAGGTGGAATCAGTGATTTTTGCTTCTTTCATTTGCCTCTACTAGGTTAATAAGGTTTATAATGCTAAAGTGGCATTACAATTTTGTGCCTAGATGACCATGCACTAAATACAAAGGGAAAATGTTGTATTGAGCTGGTCTTGCACTTGTAAGTGACGCACCAGGCTCTGTATCACAGTGAACTCTATTTCCCGAGTCCAATAGTATATTCTGGTGAAGTAACTGCTGAATTATGGGATGCAATGCATTCTGGTCATCAATGCCTGTGTATGCACTATAAACATATACTGTACTTTATGTGCTTATTAAATTATGATATTGAAAGGCTTCATGGAACTGGTTGATTGAAAGTTCTGTTACCATTAAAATGATGATGTGTGTTCCCCTTTGTTTATGATATGATAAACTGGCTAACTGCTGCTTCTAAACAGGGATGTATTTGTGGTCTCAAATATTCCTCTAGTTAACCCAATTACTTTTCCATTAACGTTATTTTTCTCAGTGCAGACTACTTTAGATGTGAATTCATGGCTGACGCATTGAGCTGAATGTATGCAGGACAAAAGAAAAGAAAGTGCTACTTTTCGATAACGGCACTGCACGGGTTTCAAAAACCCTGGGAGTGCCTCTATTTGAAAAGTAGCACTTTCTTATCTTTTGTTCTGAATATATAGACATTACTACTAGAGTGCACCCAACAGTGAAATAATTACAGATCATTTCTATAACTAATACTTTGATTAGTGTTTAGCTTCATTATGTGCTAGTGCGCAGGGTTACCAATGCGCATTGGGCTGAATAACAAACCTTGAGATTTAGCTAGAAGTCTGATTAGTAAAGTGTATTTGAATTTGAGGCCGACGGTAAACATGCAACATTAAAGACAAATGCACACACAATGATATTGCTGGAGATGCGGTTGGTGGATCCCTAGAAAAGTAGCAACTTTTTCCTACACTAAATGGCCAGTAAGGTGAGACATCTACTGAACAACATCTTGGTCTAGTTTACCAACTATTTCTGAACAAACTCAGTGCTGCGCATTCATTAGAACAGGACTGTTTTTTTACCAACCTCGCTCCTCCCCTATTGGAGTATAAAAACCATATAGCCATTTACTAACAGCAGCCTACAATAATAGAGAATTAAGTCTCCTGCCTGAGTCTGAGACAGAGGTCTTTGATCACAAACATGATTTTATGGGACTATCCGCTATCAGCAACGCTTCACAGCATATGCAGCATATTTGAACCTCCCTGTCCTAAGGGCAATTTTTATCATTGGACTTTATGTTTTATATATGATTATAACTTATGGTATACATTTATGCTCATCTATTATTGCTACTTTATGATTTATCGTTTACATTACAACTTGTTTTTGTGGTTATTTACAATACCCATTGTTATACCAGTTTTCCGTGTTTATCCACATTAACATTGTGACACTTTACGTGTAGTCAAAATAGATAGAAACAACAGCGCTGATAAAGATATATGGCAGCCCGTATGTGGCTACTCCTATCCACAAAGGAGTAAAAATGGATACAATATATATAATATAGTGCCACAACTGACGGCGCCTAATATCGTAGCACACAAACTGTTCACGGTTATAACAGCTAGATATAATAGTCTTAAATAATGTCAGCTCTTGAAAGCCGTTTATTCCAAAATGTATCACTCTTTTTTATGATAATACATTCCATCCGGATCCATACGGAAAGAAATCCCCCTTAGGGAGATGTACTCACCAGAAATAGGTAGTACATCAGCGTGTATCACTCTCCTACGGACACCCCGTTTATGCCGTGAACTCCTCCACGAGCTGTGATCAGGATGACGCCCTCTATTGTGAATCCATTCGTCGGACAAGGACAGAAGGGGGGGGGGGGGAGTGGTCACGTCTCCCGTTCTTTCGTCGATCCACGATCCTCTGTATTTGAATCACTGTTTTCCTTAAACGACCTCAGCAGATGAAATACATGTATCTCTCCCGCAATCACTTGTCTCGGTTCTGGTATACCGGGTCCTCCACAGTACAGATCCACCGAATATGATGTTAAAACGGGGGATACAAGGAAATGCTAATAGTGCATTAACTCTTACATAAAACGGTTTATTCAATAAAAAATGGACATATATAAAATGTGTAATACAATAATCAAGAGCTGACATTATTTAAGACTATTATATCTAGCTGTTATAACCGTGAACAGTTTGTTTGCTACGATATTAGGCGCCGTCAGTTGTGGCACTATATTATATATATTGTGACACTTTACGCCTGAGAACTTTCACGTTTACCATAAAATTTAAATACCCCCACTTCTAAATTTCCACTTCGACCTCTGTTTCAATTCATGGGTCAATTTAATGAACAAATACTTTTTTCCCTTGTAAGACTATGATTTTCATGTATATCTTACATTCAGCAAAATGAATATGAATGAGACACACACATCCCCCAAATGTTGATACATTATCGAAGATTATATATAAAGGGTTTTGTGCTCTGCTGGCACAATATAAATAAACATATATATTATGTACATTAAACATAACTATGAGTCAAACACAGGAGCAGTAATATGTAATCACAGTTCACACCCTATAATTTCTTATAATTACAATCCTTTCTTTTTCATGCTAAAAGTGAAAGGTGTTAAAAGAAAGTTGATTAAAAGCTAAAGAGACCAGCCAGGGCTGTGCGTGTGTTAAACTTAATTTTCAATTTCTCAAATTTCATTTTTTTTTGTTTTACATAATGGGACTAATTATTTAGATTTGTATGGGAACTATTATCAGTAAATTCATTATACAGAATGTCACACAGACCAGAACTAAAATAAAATAGATAATTTATACTTTTTAGTAGTAGTGTTAGAGATGCATTTGTGATCACTAAGAGTATCCTCCTATAGTTACATTGAGAAAGATGGCTAAACAATTTAATAAGGAGGGGAATGCTAAGAGCAGCGTACAGGACCTAGACCTACCAGGTCACCCCAAGTCACTAGAGATAAGTGACATCATTAAACTGTTGCATTGAATATTTTCCCCCTACCATTGTTTCACCCAGAAATTCCAGTCCTACTCCAAATACATATATATTCCAGCTCTACTCCAACTTCAGCCTCATATACTGTATATTCCAGTCCTACTCCAACTACATATATATTCCAGTCCTACTCCAACTTAAGCCATATATACTGTATATTCCAGCTCTACTCCAACTACATATATATTCCAGTCCTACTCCAACTGCATATATATTCCAGTCCTACTCCAAATACCGGTACATATATATTCCAGTCCTACTCCAACTACATATATATTCCAGTCCTACTCCAAATTAGGGATGTGCACCAGCGACTTTTGAGGTCTCGTGTTTTGTGTTTTGGATCCGGATTTTCTCAATGTTTTGGGTTCTGATTTGTTTTGCAAAACACCTGCCGAAACGTTTTGGTTCGGATTTAAGGTTTTGGATTCGGATTTTTAAAAAAAAAAAAAAAAAAAAGTGTAAAAATCAAGTTTTTGGGCTTATTTTCACTCCTACGCTATTATTAAACTCAATAACATTCAATAACAATAATTTCCACTAATTTAAAGGCTATTCTGAACACCTAACACCTCACAATAATTATTTTTTTTTAGTACAAAACGTTGCAACGAGGTATCTTTCTGGATTGCGTAGAGGAGTGTTCCCCACAATACAATTAAAAACCCATCAACTGGTCTGAATTACACCCAAAAATAGTATCTGGACTGCGTAGAGGACTGGCCACTGGCCACCACAATATAATATAAAGAAAACCTTCAACAGGTCTGAATTACACCCAAAAATAGTATCTGGACTGCGTAGAGGACTGGCCACTGGCCACCACAATATAATATATAGAAAACCTTCAACAGGTCTGAATTACACCCAAAATTAGTATCTGGACTGCGTAGAGTAGTGGGCACTGGGCACCACAATAAAAAATATATAGAAAACCTTCAACAGGTCTGAATTACACCCAAAAATAGTATCTGGACTGCGTAGAGGACTGGCCACTGGCCACCACAATATAATATATAGAAAACCTTCAACAGGTCAGAATTACACCCAAAAATAGTATCTGGACTGCGTTGAGTAGTGGGCACTGGGCACCACAATAAAAAATATATAGAAAACCTTCAACAGGTCTGCATTACACCCAAAAATAGTATCTGGACTGCATAGAGGACTGGCCACTGGCCACCACAATATAATATATAGAAAACCTTCAACAGGTCAGAATTACACCCAAAAATAGTATCTGGACTGCGTAGAGTAGTGGGCACTGGGCACCACAATAAAAAATATATAGAAAACCTTCAACAGGTCTGAATTACACCCAAAAATAGTATCTGGACTGCGTAGAGGACTGGCCACTGGCCACCACAATATAATATATAGAAAACCTTCAACAGGTCAGAATTACACCCAAAAATAGTATCTGGACTGCGTAGAGTAGTGGGCACTGGGCACCACAATAAAATATATATAGAAAACCTTCAACAGGTCTGCATTACACCCAAAAATAGTATCTGGACTGCATAGAGGACTGGCCACTGGCCACCACAATATAATATATAGAAAACCTTCAACAGGTCAGAATTACACCCAAAAATAGTATCTGGACTGCGTAGAGTAGTGGGCACTGGGCACCACAATAAAAAATATATAGAAAACCTTCAACAGGTCTGAATTACACCCAAAAATAGTATCTGGACTGCGTAGAGTAGTGGGCACTGGGCACCACAATAAAAAATATATAGAAAACCTTCAACAGGTCTGAATTACACCCAAAAATAGTATCTGGACTGCGTAGAGGACTGGCCACTGGCCACCACAATATAATATATAGAAAACCTTCAACAGGTCAGAATTACACCCAAAAATAGTATCTGGACTGCGTTGAGTAGTGGGCACTGGGCACCACAATAAAAAATATATAGAAAACCTTCAACAGGTCTGCATTACACCCAAAAATAGTATCTGGACTGCATAGAGGACTGGCCACTGGCCACCACAATATAATATATAGAAAACCTTCAACAGGTCAGAATTACACCCAAAAATAGTATCTGGACTGCGTAGAGTAGTGGGCACTGGGCACCACAATAAAAAAATATATAGAAAACCTTCAACAGGTCTGAATTACACCCAAAAATAGTATCTGGACTGCGTAGAGGACTGGGCACTGGCCACCACAATATAATATATAGAAAACCTTCAACAGGTCTGAATTACACCCAAAAATAGTATCTGGACTGCGTAGAGGACTGGCCACCACAATATAATATATAGAAAACCTTCAACAGGTCTGAATTACACCCAAAATTGGTATCTGGACTGCGTAGAGTAGTGGGCACTGGGCACCACAATAAAAAATATATAGAAAACCTTCAACAGGTCTGAATTACACCCAAAAATAGTATCTGGACTGCGTAGAGGACTGGCCACTGGCCACCACAATATAATATATAGAAAACCTTCAACAGGTCAGAATTACACCCAAAAATAGTATCTGGACTGCGTTGAGTAGTGGGCACTGGGCACCACAATAAAAAATATATAGAAAACCTTCAACAGGTCTGCATTACACCCAAAAATAGTATCTGGACTGCATAGAGGACTGGCCACTGGCCACCACAATATAATATATAGAAAACCTTCAACAGGTCAGAATTACACCCAAAAATAGTATCTGGACTGCGTAGAGTAGTGGGCCCTGGGCACCACAATAAAAAATATATAGAAAACCTTCAACAGGTCTGAATTACACCCAAAAATAGTATCTGGACTGCGTAGAGGACTGGCCACTGGCCACCACAATATAATATATAGAAAACCTTCAACAGGTCTGCATTACACCCAAAAATAGTATCTGGACTGCATAGAGGACTGGCCACTGGCCACCACAATATAATATATAGAAAACCTTCAACAGGTCAGAATTACACCCAAAAATAGTATCTGGACTGCGTAGAGTAGTGGGCACTGGGCACCACAATAAAATATATATAGAAAACCTTCAACAGGTCTGCATTACACCCAAAAATAGTATCTGGACTGCATAGAGGACTGGCCACTGGCCACCACAATATAATATATAGAAAACCTTCAACAGGTCAGAATTACACCCAAAAATAGTATCTGGACTGCGTAGAGTAGTGGGCACTGGGCACCACAATAAAAAATATATAGAAAACCTTCAACAGGTCTGAATTACACCCAAAAATAGTATCTGGACTGCGTAGAGTAGTGGGCACTGGGCACCACAATAAAAAATATATAGAAAACCTTCAACAGGTCTGAATTACACCCAAAAATAGTATCTGGACTGCGTAGAGGACTGGCCACTGGCCACCACAATATAATATATAGAAAACCTTCAACAGGTCAGAATTACACCCAAAAATAGTGTCTGGACTGCGTTGAGTAGTGGGCACTGGGCACCACAATAAAAAATATATAGAAAACCTTCAACAGGTCTGCATTACACCCAAAAATAGTATCTGGACTGCATAGAGGACTGGCCACTGGCCACCACAATATAATATATAGAAAACCTTCAACAGGTCAGAATTACACCCAAAAATAGTATCTGGACTGCGTAGAGTAGTGGGCACTGGGCACCACAATAACAAATATATAGAAAACCTTCAACAGGTCTGAATTACACCCAAAAATAGTATCTGGACTGCGTAGAGGACTGGCCACTGGCCACCACAATATAATATATAGAAAACCTTCAACAGGTCAGAATTACACCCAAAAATAGTATCTGGACTGCGTAGAGTAGTGGGCACTGGGCACCACAATAAAATATATATAGAAAACCTTCAACAGGTCTGCATTACACCCAAAAATAGTATCTGGACTGCATAGAGGACTGGCCACTGGCCACCACAATATAATATATAGAAAACCTTCAACAGGTCAGAATTACACCCAAAAATAGTATCTGGACTGCGTAGAGTAGTGGGCACTGGGCACCACAATAAAAAATATATAGAAAACCTTCAACAGGTCTGAATTACACCCAAAAATAGTATCTGGACTGCGTAGAGGACTGGCCACTGGCCACCACAATATAATATATAGAAAACCTTCAACAGGTCAGAATTACACCCAAAAATAGTATATGGACTGCGTAGAGAAGTGGGCACTGGGCACCACAATAAAATATATAGAAAACCTTCAACAGGTCTGAATTACACCCAAAAATAGTATCTGGACTGCGTAGAGTAGTGGGCACTGGGCACCACAATAAAAATAATATAGAAAACCTTCAACAGGTCTGAATTACACCCAAAAATAGTATCTGGACTGCTTAGAGGACTGGCCACTGGCCACCACAATATAATATATAGAAAACCTTCAACAGGTCTGCATTACACCCAAAAATAGTATCTGGACTGCATAGAGGACTGGCCACTGGCCACCACAATAAAAAATATATAGAAAACCTTCAACAGGTCTGCATTACACCCAAAAATAGTATCTGGACTGCATAGAGGACTGGCCACTGGCCACCACAATATAATATATAGAAAACCTTCAACAGGTCAGAATTACACCCAAAAATAGTATCTGGACTGCGTAGAGTAGTGGGCACTGGGCACCACAATAACAAATATATAGAAAACCTTCAACAGGTCTGAATTACACCCAAAAATAGTATCTGGACTGCGTAGAGGACTGGCCACTGGCCACCACAATATAATATATAGAAAACCTTCAACAGGTCAGAATTACACCCAAAAATAGTATCTGGACTGCGTAGAGTAGTGGGCACTGGGCACCACAATAAAATATATATAGAAAACCTTCAACAGGTCTGCATTACACCCAAAAATAGTATCTGGACTGCATAGAGGACTGGCCACTGGCCACCACAATATAATATATAGAAAACCTTCAACAGGTCAGAATTACACCCAAAAATAGTATCTGGACTGCGTAGAGTAGTGGGCACTGGGCACCACAATATAATATATAGAAAACCTTTAACAGGTCAGAATTACACCCAAAAATAGTATCTGGACTGCGTAGAGGACTGGCCACTGGCCACCACAATATAATATATAGAAAACCTTCAACAGGTCTGCATTATACCCAAAAATAGTATCTGGACTGCGTAGAGGACTGGCCACTGGCCACCACAATATAATATATAGAAAACCTTCAACAGGTCTGCATTACACCCAAAAATAGTATCTGGACTGCATAGAGGACTGGCCACTGGCCACCACAATATAATATATAGAAAACCTTCAACAGGTCAGAATTACACCCAAAAATAGTATCTGGACTGCGTAGAGTAGTGGGCACTGGGCACCACAATAAAATATATATAGAAAACCTTCAACAGGTCTGCATTACACCCAAAAATAGTATCTGGACTGCATAGAGGACTGGCCACTGGCCACCACAATATAATATATAGAAAACCTTCAACAGGTCAGAATTACACCCAAAAATAGTATCTGGACTGCGTAGAGTAGTGGGCACTGGGCACCACAATAAAAAATATATAGAAAACCTTCAACAGGTCTGAATTACACCCAAAAATAGTATCTGGACTGCGTAGAGTAGTGGGCACTGGGCACCACAATAAAAAATATATAGAAAACCTTCAACAGGTCTGAATTACACCCAAAAATAGTATCTGGACTGCGTAGAGGACTGGCCACTGGCCACCACAATATAATATATAGAAAACCTTCAACAGGTCAGAATTACACCCAAAAATAGTATCTGGACTGCGTTGAGTAGTGGGCACTGGGCACCACAATAAAAAATATATAGAAAACCTTCAACAGGTCTGCATTACACCCAAAAATAGTATCTGGACTGCATAGAGGACTGGCCACTGGCCACCACAATATAATATATAGAAAACCTTCAACAGGTCAGAATTACACCCAAAAATAGTATCTGGACTGCGTAGAGTAGTGGGCACTGGGCACCACAATAAAATATATATAGAAAACCTTCAACAGGTCTGCATTACACCCAAAAATAGTATCTGGACTGCATAGAGGACTGGCCACTGGCCACCACAATATAATATATAGAAAACCTTCAACAGGTCAGAATTACACCCAAAAATAGTATCTGGACTGCGTAGAGTAGTGGGCACTGGGCACCACAATAAAAAATATATAGAAAACCTTCAACAGGTCTGAATTACACCCAAAAATAGTATCTGGACTGCGTAGAGTAGTGGGCACTGGGCACCACAATAAAAAATATATAGAAAACCTTCAACAGGTCTGAATTACACCCAAAAATAGTATCTGGACTGCGTAGAGGACTGGCCACTGGCCACCACAATATAATATATAGAAAACCTTCAACAGGTCAGAATTACACCCAAAAATAGTATCTGGACTGCGTTGAGTAGTGGGCACTGGGCACCACAATAAAAAATATATAGAAAACCTTCAACAGGTCTGCATTACACCCAAAAATAGTATCTGGACTGCATAGAGGACTGGCCACTGGCCACCACAATATAATATATAGAAAACCTTCAACAGGTCAGAATTACACCCAAAAATAGTATCTGGACTGCGTAGAGTAGTGGGCACTGGGCACCACAATAACAAATATATAGAAAACCTTCAACAGGTCTGAATTACACCCAAAAATAGTATCTTGACTGCGTAGAGGACTGGCCACTGGCCACCACAATATAATATATAGAAAACCTTCAACAGGTCAGAATTACACCCAAAAATAGTATCTGGACTGCGTAGAGTAGTGGGCACTGGGCACCACAATAAAATATATATAGAAAACCTTCAACAGGTCTGCATTACACCCAAAAATAGTATCTGGACTGCATAGAGGACTGGCCACTGGCCACCACAATATAATATATAGAAAACCTTCAACAGGTCAGAATTACACCCAAAAATAGTATCTGGACTGCGTAGAGTAGTGGGCACTGGGCACCACAATAAAAAATATATAGAAAACCTTCAACAGGTCTGAATTACACCCAAAAATAGTATCTGGACTGCGTAGAGTAGTGGGCACTGGGCACCACAATAAAAAATATATAGAAAACCTTCAACAGGTCTGAATTACACCCAAAAATAGTATCTGGACTGCGTAGAGGACTGGCCACTGGCCACCACAATATAATATATAGAAAACCTTCAACAGGTCAGAATTACACCCAAAAATAGTGTCTGGACTGCGTTGAGTAGTGGGCACTGGGCACCACAATAAAAAATATATAGAAAACCTTCAACAGGTCTGCATTACACCCAAAAATAGTATCTGGACTGCATAGAGGACTGGCCACTGGCCACCACAATATAATATATAGAAAACCTTCAACAGGTCAGAATTACACCCAAAAATAGTATCTGGACTGCGTAGAGTAGTGGGCACTGGGCACCACAATAACAAATATATAGAAAACCTTCAACAGGTCTGAATTACACCCAAAAATAGTATCTGGACTGCGTAGAGGACTGGCCACTGGCCACCACAATATAATATATAGAAAACCTTCAACAGGTCAGAATTACACCCAAAAATAGTATCTGGACTGCGTAGAGTAGTGGGCACTGGGCACCACAATAAAATATATATAGAAAACCTTCAACAGGTCTGCATTACACCCAAAAATAGTATCTGGACTGCATAGAGGACTGGCCACTGGCCACCACAATATAATATATAGAAAACCTTCAACAGGTCAGAATTACACCCAAAAATAGTATCTGGACTGCGTAGAGTAGTGGGCACTGGGCACCACAATAAAAAATATATAGAAAACCTTCAACAGGTCTGAATTACACCCAAAAATAGTATCTGGACTGCGTAGAGGACTGGCCACTGGCCACCACAATATAATATATAGAAAACCTTCAACAGGTCAGAATTACACCCAAAAATAGTATATGGACTGCGTAGAGAAGTGGGCACTGGGCACCACAATAAAATATATAGAAAACCTTCAACAGGTCTGAATTACACCCAAAAATAGTATCTGGACTGCGTAGAGTAGTGGGCACTGGGCACCACAATAAAAATAATATAGAAAACCTTCAACAGGTCTGAATTACACCCAAAAATAGTATCTGGACTGCGTAGAGGACTGGCCACTGGCCACCACAATATAATATATAGAAAACCTTCAACAGGTCTGCATTACACCCAAAAATAGTATCTGGACTGCATAGAGGACTGGCCACTGGCCACCACAATAAAAAATATATAGAAAACCTTCAACAGGTCTGCATTACACCCAAAAATAGTATCTGGACTGCATAGAGGACTGGCCACTGGCCACCACAATATAATATATAGAAAACCTTCAACAGGTCAGAATTACACCCAAAAATAGTATCTGGACTGCGTAGAGTAGTGGGCACTGGGCACCACAATAACAAATATATAGAAAACCTTCAACAGGTCTGAATTACACCCAAAAATAGTATCTGGACTGCGTAGAGGACTGGCCACTGGCCACCACAATATAATATATAGAAAACCTTCAACAGGTCAGAATTACACCCAAAAATAGTATCTGGACTGCGTAGAGTAGTGGGCACTGGGCACCACAATAAAATATATATAGAAAACCTTCAACAGGTCTGCATTACACCCAAAAATAGTATCTGGACTGCATAGAGGACTGGCCACTGGCCACCACAATATAATATATAGAAAACCTTCAACAGGTCAGAATTACACCCAAAAATAGTATCTGGACTGCGTAGAGTAGTGGGCACTGGGCACCACAATATAATATATAGAAAACCTTTAACAGGTCAGAATTACACCCAAAAATAGTATCTGGACTGCGTAGAGGACTGGCCACTGGCCACCACAATATAATATATAGAAAACCTTCAACAGGTCTGCATTATACCCAAAAATAGTATCTGGACTGCGTAGAGGACTGGCCACTGGCCACCACAATATAATATATAGAAAACCTTCAACAGGTCTGCATTACACCCAAAAATAGTATCTGGACTGCATAGAGGACTGGCCACTGGCCACCACAATATAATATATAGAAAACCTTCAACAGGTCAGAATTACACCCAAAAATAGTATCTGGACTGCGTAGAGTAGTGGGCACTGGGCACCACAATAAAATATATATAGAAAACCTTCAACAGGTCTGCATTACACCCAAAAATAGTATCTGGACTGCATAGAGGACTGGCCACTGGCCACCACAATATAATATATAGAAAACCTTCAACAGGTCAGAATTACACCCAAAAATAGTATCTGGACTGCGTAGAGTAGTGGGCACTGGGCACCACAATAAAAAATATATAGAAAACCTTCAACAGGTCTGAATTACACCCAAAAATAGTATCTGGACTGCGTAGAGTAGTGGGCACTGGGCACCACAATAAAAAATATATAGAAAACCTTCAACAGGTCTGAATTACACCCAAAAATAGTATCTGGACTGCGTAGAGGACTGGCCACTGGCCACCACAATATAATATATAGAAAACCTTCAACAGGTCAGAATTACACCCAAAAATAGTATCTGGACTGCGTTGAGTAGTGGGCACTGGGCACCACAATAAAAAATATATAGAAAACCTTCAACAGGTCTGCATTACACCCAAAAATAGTATCTGGACTGCATAGAGGACTGGCCACTGGCCACCACAATATAATATATAGAAAACCTTCAACAGGTCAGAATTACACCCAAAAATAGTATCTGGACTGCGTAGAGTAGTGGGCACTGGGCACCACAATAAAATATATATAGAAAACCTTCAACAGGTCTGCATTACACCCAAAAATAGTATCTGGACTGCATAGAGGACTGGCCACTGGCCACCACAATATAATATATAGAAAACCTTCAACAGGTCAGAATTACACCCAAAAATAGTATCTGGACTGCGTAGAGTAGTGGGCACTGGGCACCACAATAAAAAATATATAGAAAACCTTCAACAGGTCTGAATTACACCCAAAAATAGTATCTGGACTGCGTAGAGTAGTGGGCACTGGGCACCACAATAAAAAATATATAGAAAACCTTCAACAGGTCTGAATTACACCCAAAAATAGTATCTGGACTGCGTAGAGGACTGGCCACTGGCCACCACAATATAATATATAGAAAACCTTCAACAGGTCAGAATTACACCCAAAAATAGTATCTGGACTGCGTTGAGTAGTGGGCACTGGGCACCACAATAAAAAATATATAGAAAACCTTCAACAGGTCTGCATTACACCCAAAAATAGTATCTGGACTGCATAGAGGACTGGCCACTGGCCACCACAATATAATATATAGAAAACCTTCAACAGGTCAGAATTACACCCAAAAATAGTATCTGGACTGCGTAGAGTAGTGGGCACTGGGCACCACAATAACAAATATATAGAAAACCTTCAACAGGTCTGAATTACACCCAAAAATAGTATCTTGACTGCGTAGAGGACTGGCCACTGGCCACCACAATATAATATATAGAAAACCTTCAACAGGTCAGAATTACACCCAAAAATAGTATCTGGACTGCGTAGAGTAGTGGGCACTGGGCACCACAATAAAATATATATAGAAAACCTTCAACAGGTCTGCATTACACCCAAAAATAGTATCTGGACTGCATAGAGGACTGGCCACTGGCCACCACAATATAATATATAGAAAACCTTCAACAGGTCAGAATTACACCCAAAAATAGTATCTGGACTGCGTAGAGTAGTGGGCACTGGGCACCACAATAAAAAATATATAGAAAACCTTCAACAGGTCTGAATTACACCCAAAAATAGTATCTGGACTGCGTAGAGGACTGGCCACTGGCCACCACAATATAATATATAGAAAACCTTCAACAGGTCAGAATTACACCCAAAAATAGTATATGGACTGCGTAGAGTAGTGGGCACTGGGCACCACAATAAAATATATAGAAAACCTTCAACAGGTCTGAATTACACCCAAAAATAGTATCTGGACTGCGTAGAGTAGTGGGCACTGGGCACCACAATAAAAATAATATAGAAAACCTTCAACAGGTCTGAATTACACCCAAAAATAGTATCTGGACTGCGTAGAGGACTGGCCACTGGCCACCACAATATAATATATAGAAAACCTTCAACAGGTCTGCATTACACCCAAAAATAGTATCTGGACTGCATAGAGGACTGGCCACTGGCCACCACAATAAAAAATATATAGAAAACCTTCAACAGGTCTGCATTACACCCAAAAATAGTATCTGGACTGCATAGAGGACTGGCCACTGGCCACCACAATATAATATATAGTAAACCTTCAACAGGTCAGAATTACACCCAAAAATAGTATCTGGACTGCGTAGAGTAGTGGGCACTGGGCACCACAATAACAAATATATAGAAAACCTTCAACAGGTCTGAATTACACCCAAAAATAGTATCTGGACTGCGTAGAGGACTGGCCACTGGCCACCACAATATAATATATAGAAAACCTTCAACAGGTCAGAATTACACCCAAAAATAGTATCTGGACTGCGTAGAGTAGTGGGCACTGGGCACCACAATAAAATATATATAGAAAACCTTCAACAGGTCTGCATTACACCCAAAAATAGTATCTGGACTGCATAGAGGACTGGCCACTGGCCACCACAATATAATATATAGAAAACCTTCAACAGGTCAGAATTACACCCAAAAATAGTATCTGGACTGCGTAGAGTAGTGGGCACTGGGCACCACAATATAATATATAGAAAACCTTTAACAGGTCAGAATTACACCCAAAAATAGTATCTGGACTGCGTAGAGGACTGGCCACTGGCCACCACAATATAATATATAGAAAACCTTCAACAGGTCTGCATTATACCCAAAAATAGTATCTGGACTGCGTAGAGTAGTGGGCACTGGACACTGCTATAAAAAATATATAGAAAACCTTCAACAGGTCTGAATTACACCCAAAAGTAGTATCTGGACTGCGTAGAGTAGTGGGCACTGGGCACCACAATAAAATATATAAAAAACCTTCAACAGGTCTGCATTACACTGCACATACGGCTGCTCCTCCATCCTCTCCATCATATACATGTTGGAGTTTCAGCGTGTGAAAACCTCTTGTTTTTGATAATGTCAGTGCATTTTGAATATTTTTCAATTTGCCCCACACCACTGAATGTACTTTATCTATGATACGCATCTATCTATCTTGACTGCGTAGTGTGGTGGCCCCGGTACACAATTTGGTACCGAGGCCACAATATAATTAAAAAACCCTCCACGGGTCAGAATTCCACCAAAAAAGGGTATGGACTGCGTAGTGTGGTGTGCCCGGAACACAATTTTTTACAGCGCCAACAATATAATTAAAAAATTGGGCATCAACTGTCACCGTTGTTTAATATCTGATACACCTAAATATGGACTGCACAGTGGAGTGGCCCCGGTAGTAAATTTGGTGCCGGGGCCACAATACCTCCTCCAACTTCCAAGTGTAGTGTTTATAAAGACAGACAGTGTCGAAGTGTTATTAGTTGACTTTCTTAACCCTAAAATTGTCCCTGTTGCAAATATTCGTGCAATGGACAGTTACTTTTTCATTGAAAGACTCAAGCTTTCAAGTGTAGTGTTTATAAAATATAAACAACAATACAGTAGTTTTAGAGCACGTCAATACCTCTTGTTTTAAATTATGACAGGGCATTTTACTTTTGGTTTAATTTCTTGAATTTGTTTAAATTTGGTTTTACTTTTTGAACATGGCAAACGACTGTTGATTGGTCATATAATGCAAAAAAAAAAGTTCCACGATGGAATTGTCCTCGGGCCCTCACACCCACCCTTATGTTGTTGAAATAGGACATGCACACTTTAACAAACCAATCATTTCAGCGACAGGGCCTACAAAACAACTTTGGCTGAAATGATTGGTTTGTTTGGGCCCCCACACCAAAAAAGCTATTCATCTCTCCCTGTACAGACTAAACAGGCTCTACTGAGGCAAGATGTCGTCCTCATCCTCAACCTGATTCCTCTCCCCCTCCAGTGTGTACTTCCTCCTCATCACACATTATCAATTCGTCCCCGCTGGACTCCACAACCACAGGTCCCTCTGTACTATCTGGAGGGCAGTGCTGTACTTCATTGAGGAATTGATTATTCATTTTTATAAACATCATTTTTTCAACGTTATGAGGAAGCAACCTCCTTCGCCGCTCACTGACCAGGTTCCCCGCTGCACTAAAAACTCTTTCCGAGTACACACTGAAGGGGGGACAACTCAGGTAAAATAGAGCCAGTTTGTACAGGGGCTTCCAAACTGCCTTTTCTTCCTGCCAGTAACAATATGGACTGTCTGACATGTCTACTTGGATGGTGTCAGCAAAGTAATCATCCACAATTTTTTCTATTGTGACAGCATCCAATGCAGCGAGAGTAGACATGTCTGCAATGGTTGGCAGGTCCTTCAGTCCGGACCAGATGTTATCAGCATCCCCGCCAGCGCCTCTTTTGGGAAAACTGAGCTTTTTCCTCGCAGCCATAGATGTGGAAGAAAATGAGGGTGGAGCTGTTGGCATGTCACGGTCCTCTTCAGAGGACAATCTCCTGACCAGCAGGTCTTTGCACCGCTGTAGACTTTTGTCCGCCGGAAACAGAGACACAACATACGCTTTAAACCGAGGATCGAGCACGGTGGCCAGAATGTATTCCTCTGACTTTAAAAGAGTGACCACCCTCGGATCCTGGCAAAGCGTACAAAGGGCTACATCCACAAGAGCTACATGCTTGGTGTAATCGCAATGGCTTACCAGCTCCTCCCTCACTTTCTCCAGCTGCTTCTGCAACAGCCTGATCAGGGGAATGACCTGACTCAAGCTGGCAGTGTCGGAACTGACTTCTCGTGTGGCAAGTTCAAATGGCTGCAGAACCTTGCACAACACGGAAATCAGTCTCCACTGCGCTTGACTGAGGCGCATCCCCACTCCTTTGCCTATGTCGTAGGTGGCTGTGTAGGCCTGAATGGCCTTTTGCTGCTCCTCCATCCTCTGCAGCATATAGAGGGTGGAGTTCCAGCGCGTCACAACCTCTTGTTTGAGGTGATGGCAGGGCAGGTTCATGCTTTTTTGATGTGCCTCTAGTCTGCAGTAGGCACTGGCTGAATGCCGAAAGTGTCCAGCAATTTTGCACGCCACCGCAAGAATCTCCTGCACACCCCTGTCCCTCTTGAGGTGGTAATGCTGCACCACCAAATTAATGGTGTGTGCAAAACATGGGACGTGCTGGAAATTGCCCATATTTAATGCCCGCACAATGTTACTGGCATTGTCTGACACCACAAATCCCCATGAGAGTCTAAGTGGGGTAAGCCACTGGGAGATAATTTCCCTCAGTTTCTCTAATATGTTGTCAGCGTTGTGCCTCTTATTAAAGCCTGTAATACACAATGTTGCCTGCCTTTGCACGAGCAGCCATTTTGTAGATGCTGCCTCTGATGCAGCTGTTGCTGCGGAAGGGGATGCATCTACCCAGTGGGCTGTCACAGTCATATAGTCCTTCGTTTGCCCAGAACCACTTGTCCACATGTCCGTGGTTAAGTGGACAGTGGGTACAACCGCATTTTTTAGAGCACTGAGGACACTTGATCGTACTTCTCTGTACATTTTTGGTATCGCCTGCCTAGTGAAGTGGAATCTCGACGGGATTTGGTACCGGGGACACAATACCTCCATCAACCCTCTCAATCCCACTCCACTGATGGCGGACACCGGGCGCACGTCTAACACCAACATTGCAGTTACAGCCGCAGTTATACGCTTTGCAATAGGGTGACTACTATCGTATTTTGTGGTCATGGCAAATGACTGTTGAACGGTCAATTGTTTTTTGAAAGACGTAGCGGTCTTATGACTTCCCCTCTGGGAAGATGACCGACTAACAGCAGCAACAGCAGTAGTAGGCGTACCGCTGCAGGATTCCTCGGATGAATCCCGTATTGAGGAGGACTCAGTCTGGCTGCTGACTTGGGCTGCAGGACTGAATCTGATGGAGATTGTGGAGGAAGTTGACAAGGAGGGTGTTGCTGGTGTGTATCCAACTGGACCACGGGATTTAGGTGTCCCTGTACCGATGAGGGTCCTAGCCCCAGTTCCTGAACTAACCACTGAACTATGAAGGTTATTCAGGTGACGTATAAGGGAGGATGTTCCTAGGTGGGCAAGATCCTTACCCCTGCTTATTTGAGCTTTACATAAGCTACATATGGCCATACATTGGTTGTCTGGATTTGGATAAAAATAACTCCAGACCGAAGAGGTGCATTTTTTGGTCTTCTGACCAGGCATGACGATGGGCTTTTTCATCCCATGGACATCAGCTGTTTCCCCCCCTGGTGCCTCATTTACAATAACCACATCACCATCCTCATCATCAAGTTCCTCCACAGCGCCAACTACATCATCAATAGGCTCCTCCCGAGCCACCTCTCCCCGTACAGTGATGGGAAGGTCAGGCTTGACAACCACCAACACCCTTGGACTCGCCTTGAGGATTTGTGATAATTTCTCTTTAGAAGGCAGAGTTGTTTGCTGTTTTGTTGCTGACAGCATAACTCTCTTCAATTTTTTGTAGGGGGGGGAAGGAGGAGGAGGGCTAAGATCCGTGGGTGAAGCTGAACCACTAGTCATGAACACGGGCCAGGGCCTAAGCCGTTCCTTGCCACTCCGTGTCGTAAATGGCATATTGGCAACTTTACGTTTCTCCTCAGATGATTTTAAGTTTCTCTTTTTGCTACTTTTTCTTAACTTGGGCTTTTTAGATTTTACATGCCCGGTACTACGAGATTGGGCATCGGGCTTGGAAGACGACGTTGATGGCATTTTATCGTCTATGTCATGACTAGTGGCAGCAACTTCAGCATTAGGAGGAAGTGGGTCTTGATCTTTCCCTACTTTACCCTCCAAATTTTTGGTCTCCATTATATGTAGCACAAGATACTGCAGAATGTGTGAACTTGGTAATATTGCAGTACCAATGGACTTATACTGCTGGATTGGTTTTGCAAATTTGGTTATAATTACTTTTTTTAAAAAAAAAATTATTTTAATATTTTTTATAACTTTTTTTTTATTTTTTAAAAACTTGGGAATAATGGGGAAATAACTATGCCCTTAGAAGCACAGAGCACAGGACACAGCACCACTGGACTGAACAGGACACAGCACAGGACCCAGCAGCACTCCTGAACTCAGCAGGACAGAGCACAGGACACAGCACCACTGGACTGATACTGCAGAATGTGTGAACTTTGTAATATTGCAGTACCACTGGACTTTTACTGTTGAATGTGTGAACTTGGTAATATTGCAGCACCAATGGGCTTATACTGCAGGATTGGTTGTGCAAATTTTGTGGTAATTAAAAAAAAATTAAATTAGTTTTTGGTATTTTTTTTAAATAACTTTTTTTTATTATTTTAAACACAGGGGAATATTGGGGAAATAACTATGCCCTTAGAAGCACAGAGCACAGGATACAGCACCACTGGACTGAACAGGACACAGCACAGGACCCAGCAGCACCACTGACCTCAGAAGGACAGAGCACAGGACACAGCACCACTGGACTGAGCACAGCACAGCACAGCACAGCACTGAACTGAACAGCACGAGATATAGCAGGACAGAGGACCACCTAACACACCCTCCCTCTACCCTGATCAATGCCCGAGTGAAGATGGCGGCGACTAGCGGGGAATTTATAGGATCCGAGTATCGCGAGATCCGACAACGGGATTATGAGTCAGAGCCTCACTTTCAGATTTGAATTTGGCGCCAATACCCGGATCTGTCTCGGATCTGACTCGGATCGGCAACGTTCGGGTGGGCTCGGATTTCATAAATCCGAGTGCGCTCATCTCTACTCCAAATACATATATATTCCAGTCCTACTCCAACTTCAGCCATATATACTGTATATTCCAGCTCTACTCCAACTTCAGCCTCATATACTGTATCTTCCAGTTCTACTCCAAATACATATATATTCCAGTGCTACTTCAACTTCAGCCTTATATACTGTATATTCCAGTGCTACTTCAACTTCAGCCATATATACTGTATATTCCAGTCCTACTCCAACCACAAATATATATTCCAGTCCTACTCCAACTACATATATATTTCAGTCCTACTCCAACTACATATACATTCCAGTCCTACTCCAGCCACATATATATTACAACCCTACTCCAACCGCATATATGTTCCAGCCCTACTGTAATCACATCTATATTCCAGTTCTACTCCAATCACGTATATATTCCAGTCCTACTCCAATCACGTATATGTTCCAATCCTACTCCATCCTTATAAACATTCTAGTCCTACAAGTCCTACTCCAGGAACATATATATTCCAACCCTACTCCAACCACATATATGTTCCAGTCCTACTCCAAACACATATATATATATTCTAGTCCTATTTCAACTCCATATATATTCCAGTCTTACTGAACCACATATATATAACAATCCTCCTCCAACCAGATATATGTTCCAGTCCTACTGCAACCACATATATATTTCAGTCTTACTCCAACCACATTACACAGCAGAAAGATTTGACTGTGGGGCCAAAACTTCAGTAATCAATTTTCTTTAAAATATGAAACAATATGAAATTAGAGCCATAATACTGTCATTATGTCTATAGGATGGCTCCCAGCTAGAAAAGTAAGCAGCAATTTACATGCTTTGAAATTATTTGTTTACAAAAGGGTTAAACACATGTGTAGTACTACTTTATATTCCCATAACAAGACACTTGTTATGTATTAGTATGCAAGCAAGAACGTCTTATACATTTATCTGGAACATTCAACACCAGCTTGTGTCAAGGCCCTCAGTTGATATTACATCAAGTTGGCTAAGAGACAATTCTATAATAATGATTGAAGGGGGCCCCCCGGACCAAATACTCTAAAAGGGTGCCAGCTAGGGGACAGTGTGTAGTACTTGGTGGTGGGTCCCTTCCCTGGAACCAGTCACCTTTCTTCTAGTGGCCTCAGATCAAATGATTTGTCCCTCCCCCTATGTGTGCCTGCTTCCCCCCTCCTCCAGTCCCTGCCACTGACAGGTGTCTCATGGGACGTGTACCACATTACAGGTGCCGTCCCATGTGTGTAGAGCTGCAGGAAAAGCTCCTACACAGGCTGGGACAAGGTAAGTGTGAGGGAAGGGAGGGGGGTATGTTACTATAATCTGTGAGGGCAGGGGGTTATGATACTATAATGTGTGAGGGAAGGGAGGGGGTATGTTACTATAATCTGTTAGGGAAGGAGAGTATGTTACTATAATGTGTGAGGGAAGGGAGGGGAGAATGTTACTATAATCTGTGAGTGCAGGGGGTATGATACTATAATGTATGAGGGGAGGTGGGGGGTATGTTACTATAATGTGTGAGGGAAAGGAGGGGGTATGTTACTATAATCTGTGAGGGAAAAGGGGGTATGATACTATAAAGTTTGAGTGGAGGTAGGGAGGGGTATGATACTATAATGGGTGAGGGAAGGCAGGGCTGCCAAGAGGAATTCAGGGCCCCTGTACAGCAACTTCATGGAGTCCCCCTTATAGTGCAGCATGGCAAAAAATCACGCCCCCAATTGTATGATCACTCCCACATTTGCGCCGTAGCAACAGCGCAAAAGTGGGAATTATCATATGATTGGGGGCGTGGCTGTGCATCATTTGGGCGTGTCTAGCAGGTGAAAAACGCTAGGCCACCATCCTACATCTAGCCACAGTAATGCCCCCAATTCATTTTATGCCACACATAAGTGTCCCAATTCATATTATGGCTCAAATAAATACCCACAATCACATTATGACTCACATAAGTGCCCCCAATTCACATTCACAGGGGTGAATACAATGAAAGAGCACCACCAGAGGGGGTGTGGTAAGCCCATGAAGGACTTCTAGCACCATAGTGTAGTACGTCGGTTCCCAAAGTGTGGCCGGGGCTCCCAGGGGTGGGGCTGCATTGTCACAGGGGTGCCGTGGCCAGCAGGAGAAGAAAAAAACACTTTACCAATCCGACGGTGCCCGGGACCCAGCATCCTCCTCCCTCCTCAATTCTCACTGAATGTCAGGCGTGACGTCATCACGCCCGACATTCAACATTTCTCTCCCCCCCCTTCTTCATGACACTGTGCCTTTCTCTCCCCCCCTTCTTCATCTCACTGTGCCTTTCTCCCCCCGTTTTTCATCACACTGTATCTTTCTCCCACCCCCCCTTCTTCATCACTCGGTGCCACACAGTGCTTTTCTCTCACCCCTTCTTCATCACACTGTGTCTTTCTCCCCCCCTTCTTCATCACATTGTGCCCTCACTTCTTCATCACACTGTGCCTTTCTCTTTGCCCCCTTCTTCATCACACTGTGCCTTTCTCTCCCCCCCTTCTTCATCACACTATGCCTTTCTCTCCCCCCTTCTTCATCACACTGTGCCTTTCTCTCTCCCCTTCTTCATCACACTGTGCCTTTCTCTACCCCCATTCAGCATCACACTATGCCTTTCTCTCCCCCCTTCTTCATCACACTGTGCCTTTCTCCCCCCGTTTTTCATCACACTGTACCTTTCTCCCACCCCCCCTTCTTCATCACTCGGTGCCACACAGTGCTTTTCTCTCCCCCCTTCTTCATCACACTGTGTCTTTCTCCCCCCCTTCTTCATCACATTGTGCCCCCCCCACTTCTTCATCACACTGTGCCTTTCTCTTTGCCCCCTTCTTCATCACACTGTGCCTTTCTCTCCCCCCTTCTTCATCACACTATGCCTTTCTCTCCCCCCTTCTTCATCACACTGTGCCTTTCTCTCCCCCCTTGTTCATCACACTGTGCCTTTCTCTCCCTCCATTCTTCATCACACTGTGCTTTTCTCTCCCCCCTTGTACATCACACTGTGCATTTCTCTCCCCCCTTCTTCATCACACTGTGGCTTTCTCTCCCCCTTTGTTCATCACACTGTGCCTTTCTCTCCCCACTTCTTCATCACACTATGCCCCCCCACTTCTTCATCACACTGTGACTTTCTCTCCCCCCCTTTTTCATCACACTGTGCCTTTCTCTCCCCCCCTTCTTCATCACACTGTGCCCCCCCTTAATCACACTGTGCCTTTCTGCTTTCCTCCATTCCTTTACTTACCTTTGTATTGGCTTCTTTCATCTCTTTTCTTTTCTTCTATCTTCTTGCTGGGTCCTCTCTGCGCAGCTCCTCACTGAATGTCGGGCGTGACGTCATCACAACACCCCCGACATTCAGTGCGCACAAAGTAGGGAGAAGGAAGTGGGATGCCGGCGCCTCGATCATGTGAGTATTTGTATTTTTTTTAAGCACCCTGCTCCCCCCACCAATGAAGGGGGCGGAGACACCCCCCTCCCCGCAAAAAAAGACAAAAGAAAAAAACAATTTAGATTTAAAAAACAAAACAAAACAAAAAACGCTCAGCAGTGAGGGCCCTGGCCGGGCCCCCTGGCATGTCCGGGTCTAGGCAATTAGTACCCGCCCCCCCTCTTGGCGGCCCTGAGGGATGGGGGGGTATGTTACTATAATCTGTGAGGGAAGAGGGATATTATACTTTAATGTGTGAGAGGAGGTAGGGAGGTATGTTACTATAATCTGTGAGGGAGGTGGGGTATGATACTATAATGTGTGAGAGGAAGTGGGGGGAATGTTACTATAATGTGTGAGGGAAGGGGGGTCTTAGTGTAATAGATAAGGGAAGGGGATCTGGATGGGGTACGGGAAAACGACAGTGTCAACCACGGCAAGCTTTCGAACGACATGGCAATAACGATGGCTATAAGGCCTACAGCAATAAAATGCCTACTTACCATCTGTCACACATGCAGTTTGTTCGGAGCTTGAAATGACCATGCAGTGTGCAATCCGAATGCCCTAAACACCTACAGTATGATATTACATCATTTACTATGAACACACTGAAAATGCCGGTTTTAAAGCGGCAATAGCCGGACTCCCCCTGCATAATAGAATGCAGGCGTGGGGAGTAGGAGCAAGCAGGACAGTCTGCCAACTGTCCTGAATCTGGTGGGGCAGTCTCAAATTTGGGTGACTGTCTCGCTTAGTCAGGATTTGGTCCAACAGTAAAGACAGTTGGGAGGTATGTCCCGCTTCGTGAAGGCAGAGCAGTGTGCATCCAGGGGTTGGCTGGGCTGGGAGGCAGTGGGGTATCTGCCCCCCCTGGGCCAGTCCCAAAGTGGGCTAGGTCACTGGGCCACCTGCATTTTTTTTTCCTTTAAAATGTTTCCAATAGGCTGCTGAGTCGAGTCTTGGCTCCCAGGCTAAAATTTGCCAGCCCTCCCCTGCGTGCACCTAACAGTAGTGCACACAGTATTGCCTGTGTATATGTCTAAAATTTGTCTAAAAATGATAACCATGTTACATCATAGGAGCCCCCTTGTCTTAAGTGCCCCTGGCCCCCGAAAGCCTTAATTCAGCTCTGGATAGAACTGTTACCTTCATCTCGCATCAGGAACAGTTGAACACGTTATAGGTAGCTGCTTCTATGAGCTACAGGAAACATAAATAACATGATAAGTTATTATAAATAGCTGTAATGTCTACACAACTATTTTAACAGCATAGTAAGAAAAACAGATAATCATTAAAAACGGTGAGTAAATTAATTTCATATTATTTATTCTAAGTCTGGGATCTGTGTGCAGGATGGTGATTTCAGATTATCTGAGGTGATATTTATTTCCTTTATAGTCGCAGCAGATCCATGAGAAGGGAGGAGAACCAGTGCAGCTTTCCATCAGCTTGTTTATACAGATGTTTTTTCAGTTTCCGGGACTGCCAACACTTGCTAAATGTGAAGCCCCTGTCTCTCTATAGCTGTTGTGCTTGCTGACCATCGTGACACTGCAACCTGTGTTTGCCTCAACCAAAGCATAAATACTTCCTGATCACTCGCCACTGTATTTTAACTGGACTTAGATATATGGTCTGCGATGATCGTGGCCCTACAGAGTGTGTTATCGTGTTGGCATTGGAGCCAGGCTGGCACTTAGAACCTATGGTTTAAAGTGATGTGACCAGGAAGAGTTCGTTTTTGTTCCTGGGCTCACAGTAGTTTATACAGTGCTAAAAATGAGCTCTGTGTTCCCCAATGCAGAAGCATTACTTCTGCATTGGGTTACCTTGCAAACCCAATGATGTCACATTGACATCACCAACACTTCTTCCAAGAAAGCCTTGACATATTAGTGCAGCAGAGGTGCAATCTACGTCTCCCCCACCTGTTAGTAGCAACAGTGATAGAAGGTGAAAATACCAACGGAAATATGACTGACAAGAAAATTACAACAATTAAAATACTGACAAGGAGAAAATACCTAACGCTATAAATACTGACAAGGAAGAAGTACCCACAGGCTAAATACCTAAATGGAAGAAATCCTGACACAGATAAAATACTGACAGCGTGATTGCCGACAGTGAAAATGCTGACAGTCACATTGGAAGAGTTTTGGGTTAACGTTTTCTTTGGGAAAGATCACTGTGGATTTAAATCTTACAAGACTGGAACATTAAGAAGAAAGAAGAACAGTATTGGTAAGCAGGATTGGGATGTGGCTGGATCACTTATAAATAGCTTATTGCAGATATTTATTTTAATTAGGAGTGCAGTGCACCTCTGTATATCATTGCAAATGTAGTTATCTTTTTTTATTGGTATGAGTTTTGTATGGAAATCTACTGTCTTCTGAGATAGTATGTCATGTTTGGGTTTTGCAACTGTCTGAGACAGGTAATCTCACGTTAATTAGACCTTTTCATCGCTGAGTGACCTAAACGTTGGTTGAGCCTGAAAGACAGGAGGAGTTAATTATACTTACTGGTAAACTCCCTATGCAAGTGATCACAGATGAATGTGAATTTTGCAAGTTAAATTGCGTATCAAGCAAGATTAGAGAAATGTTATATGCTGATGGTAAACATTAAATAGAAAACCTCAGTTGTAGTGGTGCTGCTAGCAGCAATGTAATAAGGTGTTAAACCCATCCAGGCTGAGTTATGTGCAGGCTGCATGAAGCACCTAAAATGGTTAGAGTGGCAGGAGACTGGATTACCTCCTGTCAGGGTATCTGTGTAAATCTGTATAAAAAGCAGACTGTTTGACCATGTATTAGTATTATTCCAGCTGTACTTTCTGGATATCACTAGTACCTCAAATTAGTTAGTGTGTAACTGTTCTTTTTAGGACTTCCTGAGCTAATAAACATCACTGCTTAAGGAACCTGCTTTGACGTCTACTTACCTGCTTCAATACCTGTGACCTACAGATTAGACCCAATCTAATCCGTTATCCAGCTGTTCTGAGGTTGGGACCCAGCATTCCAGTACCAATGTTCTGCCCGCTACCGTGCAGCTCTGGCCACTGTGATAGGCCAGGGGAAACCATCCACAGCAACCCTGATCTGAAGGCAAGAGGTCAGGGGTACCAGCCCAGGTGTACCAGCAAGGGGGTACACTAACAGCATTAGTTACCCAGAAAGAAGCGATTATAGGTACCTAGTGGGAGCAGCAGCAAAAGCTCCTCCTACTGCAGTTAGAGGGTGCATTTAGAGACAGTAGCAGGCCCAGCCGGTCCCCAGCGTGCCCTGACTGTTAATGGCAGCCTGGGTTTGCTGGCACCTTCATTTCCACAAACTAAAATGAAATTAAATTAATTCACTTTATTACTCACCCACCGCCAGGGACGTGGGAAGAGCCCTAGTGTTTTTTAGCATGGGCTGGGTATCCCTAAACTAGGGGGGGACCCACACTTTTTCTTTTGTGGACCCCATCTCCCTAGGGAATCCAGCCCCATACTGACTGGCTTACCTAGGGCTGGTTATCATAAAATTGACGGTACCCCACACTTTTTTTCCTCCTGACTTTGTGACTACCAGCACTAGGCTAATATTGTTTGGGGTTGGGTGGGGGGTCCTTATTTTTAAACTTTAATTATTTATTTTTAAACTGCATTGAGCTGCCGGACAGCGTCAGCACCTAGACTAGACCCCTTGCTGATGCAGGAGATATGGCTCAAAATTTCTGGTGCACTGGAAGCTTACTTGGATGTTCCCTGCATAAAAAACTCCCTTACTGTACATTGCCTACGTTAATCCGCCCATTCCCCACACCGCTCAATGCCTTAAAATGTAGGCTGTAGTAAGCCTTTTTTACAAAAAATCTGCTTAGTTTTAGAGATAGGCGGGTCCGGTTCCCCGAGAACTGAACCCACCCGAACTTTGGGTATCCGAGTACTACCGAGCTGAGTAGCTCGGTACTCTCCCGCCAGTTCCGAATCCAAATCGAGGCCGAACGTCATCGTGACATTGTCAGATCTCGGGGCTTGGTTCTCGCGATACTTGAAGATTATAAATACACGCCTCCACAGCAATCCATCGCCATTTGACAGAGGGAGAGAGCAGGGTGTAGTCACAGGCTGATTAGAGCAGGGACAGATAATCCAATATTCTTCTTGCAATTGCTCTAACAAAAATCGCTAGAGAAGAGAGGAGGATAGAGGTTCATTATTTTTTGTTAATATTTGGCACTCCCCAGTGCTTTTGGGGTGTCCCCCATAATTGTGCATAAATATTTCTGGCTGTCAAAAGTCATATCTGACAGTAGTATCTACCAACTAATTGTTAGCACTCCCCAGTGCTTTTGGGGTGTCCCCCATAATTGTGCATAAATATTTCTGGCTGTCAAAAGTCATATCTGTCAGCAGTATCTACCAACTAATTTTTAGCAATCCTCAGTGCTTTTGGGGTGTCCCCCATAATTGTGCATAAATATTTCTGGCTGTCAAAATTCATATCTGTCAGCAGTATCTACCAACTAATTTTTAGCACTCCTCAGCGCTTTTGGGGTGTCCCCCATAATTGTGCATAAATATTTCTGGCTGTCAAAAGTCATATCTGTCAGCAATATCTACCAACTAATTTTTAGCACTCCCCAGTGCTTTTGGGGTGTCCTCCCTAATTGTGCATAAATATTTCTGGCTGTCAAAACTCATATCTGTCAGCAGTATCTACAAACTAATTTTTAGCACTCCCCAGTGCTTTTGGGGTGTCCTCCCTATTTGTGCATAAATATTTCTGGCTGTCAAAAGTCATATCTGTCAGCAATATCTACCAACTAATTTATTAGCACTCCCCAGTGCTTTGCGCTCAGAATGGATTCAAAGCAGTCCACATATGATCAGAATGAGCAACCAGGTTCTGTCACCAGTCCTGATGTTAGTGTTCCCAGTACGTCATCTGGCCAAGGCGATATCAAACAACAGAGTGTTTCCAAATCAGTGCAAAAAACAAAAACCCCCAAAAAATTTACTGTATTGAAGCGAAAAAGAAGTGTAACTGAGCAAAAGTTAAGTGCCGATAAAAAAAAATTTGCAAACATGCCATTCTACACACGCAGTGGCAAAGAGAGAATGAGGCCTTCACCTTTGGCTATTAGTGGCAGATCCCAAAAAGTTACCCAGTCTGTTACGCGTCAAAGCCGAGCTGCAAGATAACAGTAAGGCATTAGAGGAGAATGTTTGCTCTGATTCACAAATGACAACAATCCCTGTGGAGAGTCCATCCAACAATGGGATGTCTAATCGTGAGCATTCTGCTGATGTGTGCCTTAATAGCCTGAGTGTAGCCGGTGATACCCAAATTGAGGATGCTACTTTGGAATTAGAAGAGGATGAGGAGGAGATTTGTGTAGGTGATGAGGGCGCTAATGAGGATGTTGATGAGGATGAGGTTGTTTGTGTAAGTCCTGCACCAATGGCAGCAGTTCTGGCACGTGACAAGAAAAAGGCTATTGTCATGCCTGGGCATAAAACAAAAAAATCCACTTCTTATGTGTGGAATTATTTCTACCCAAATCCAGACAACAATTGTATAGCCATTTGTAGTGTATGTCAAGCCACAGTCAGTCGAGGGAGGGACCTTAACCATCTTGGAACCTCATCTATGTTACGCCATTTACCGAGAGTTCATGGCAAAGTGTTGGGAAAAGCTGAAAGTTCTTACCAAAAAAATACAAGCACTCCATCATCAGCTAAGACCCTCCGCTCACCGACATCCCGACGGCTACAAAATACACCCACCACACCATCATCATCAATATCCTCAGTAGCGCTCGGAGTTAGCCCGGCATCCCACTTAAGGCTGGATGACTCCTGCAAGAGGTGGTAACTAGGTGGAATTCCACCCTGTACATGTTTCAGAGGATGGAGGAACAGCGCAAAGCCATCAAAGCATATTGCACAAGCCATGACATTGGGAAAGGAGGGGGATGTGTTTCACTCTTGCACAGTGGGGAATCCTTTCAGTCCTGCGCAAGGTGCTGAAACCATTTGAAGTTCTGACGTGTGAGGTGAGTGCAGACTCTGCTAGTTTGAGCCAAGTCATTCCTTTAATTAGACTATTGGAAAAGCAGCTTGAGAAAATGAAGGAGGAGCTGAAAGCAAGCAATTCAGCAAAGTATGTTGGCCTTGTCGATCAAGTACTTAATTCGCTTCACAATGATCCTCGAGTTATTAAGATCTTGAACTCGGATCAGTACGTTTTGGCCACTGTGCTTGATCCAAGGTTTAAAACCTACATTGAGTCTTTACTTGTAAATGAGCGAGATGTAAACTTTTGCAAGGAGCTATTGCTCAGCAAGTTGTCCGCTGAACTTGGCCTCGGCTTGACAATGTGTCCTCCTTCACTTTCTCAAGCTGCTGCTGCTCGTAAAAAATTTCCAAAAAAGAAGCAGGGAAGACGCAGGGGGCAGACCAGAACAATTTAACATCTGGGCTGGTTTGAAGGATTTTTCAAAAAACTGTGTCACTTTGCCCATAACTCCATCCAATACAAGTATAAACATGCAAAGGATGGTGGAGGATTACTTTCAAGAGGTAGTTGATATGGAATTGTCAGACAGTCCCTTTCCTTACTGGGAAGAAAAGCAGGCCATTTGGAAACCCATGTACAAACTTGCTTTGCAATACCTAAGCTGCCCACCCTCCAGTGTGTACTCTGAACGAGTGTTCAGCACAGCAGGGAACTTAGTCAGTGATCGACGTAGAAGGTTACTTCCCAAAAATGTGGTGAAAATGATGTTTATAAAAATGAACTACATCTTCCACGAGGAAGGCCTTCACCGTCCAAGACATCCAAGCGCTGACTGTTCTCTAATGGCGGATTCAAGCGGCGATGAATTGATAGTCTGTGATGATGACGTACACACTGATGTGGGTGAGGATGAAGCTGAAGATGATGATAATAACATCTTTTTAAAACTTTCTATGTAAGTGTAGGGTGCAATCTACCCCCAAAGAGGAAAGGGACTTGTGGCATTTCCATATCACATACCGTCTTGAAAGGCTGCTGTTTGGGCAATTTATCCTTAAGGGTAGGGTGTCATAGACAGAGTGACCCCATACTGCCTTTGTCTATTTCTCTTAATATTGTACAGTCTATAACGGCTGAATTTTTTGGTATTTTCTACAAGTGGAGGGGAGCCTAGAGAGACAGAAACCAAACTGGCTTTCTCCATGTCAATTAATATTGTACAGTCTATAACGGCTGAATTTTTTGGTATTTTATACAAGTGGAGGGGAGCTTAGAGAGACAGAAACCAAACTGGCTTTCTCCATTTAAATTAATATTGTACAGTCTATAACGTCTGAATTTTTTTGTATTTTCGACAAGTGGAAGGGGGCCTATAGAGCCAGAAACCAAACTGGCTTTCTCCATTTAAATTAATATTGTAAGTCTATAACGGCTGAATTTTTTTGTATTTTCGTCAAGTGGAGGGGGGCCTATAGAGCCAGAAACCAAACTGGCTTTGTCCATTTCAATTAATATTGTACAGTCTATAACGGCTGAATTTTTTGTTTTTTTCAACAAGTGGAGGGGGGCCTATAGAGACAGAAAGCAAACTGCCTTTTTCCATTTCTTTACATATTTAACTATAAGTGTAGCGTGTAATATACATTCAAAGACGGTGGCTGCATTGCCAATATGCATAGATGGAGAGGAAGACAATCTGTTTTGTGTGTAGAATAAATGAAGGCCTACCAACGAAGAATTAAACAGTTTTTTTGAGGATTTATTACCTCTACAATTAGATTACTTATCTCTAAAACAGTTGGAGCACTAAATTGGGTTATTTTAGGCCCAAAAACATTGATTTTCCAACAAAATAGCAAAACAAAACCAAAACCAAAACCAAAACACGCAATGGCGGTTTTGCAAAACCAAAACCAGAACCAAAACACGACGGTAATCCAGATCCAAAACAGAATCCAAAACCAAAACACGTGGGTCAGTGACCATCTCTACTTATTTTGCTCATGTGCAGAACGATTTTGCAGAGGATACGCTCAAAACAGCCAGATACGTGCCTTAATGACTCAGGCTCACCGAGAGCTGTGAGCCTGTGTGTGTGCGATTGGCAGTTATACTCTATGCCCTCCAGAGAGATTTTGAAAAGGAGATAATGATTTGTAGGAGGAAGGCTAAAAAAAAGACTGTCAGATGCATGCTTAAAAGTTATGTAAGACGCTATTAAGAGAAAAAAAACTTTTATGTCTTATTGTTGCTTGTAGATAAAATAATATAGTTTAAACAATGTAAACTAAAAAAAAAGGCTGCTGGCAATCATCAAATTCCTTTCAAGGCTCTTAAACAAAGCATCAGCCATTATGGGGCAGCACGGTGGCCAAGTGGTTAGCACTTCTGCATTACAGCACTGGGGTCTTGAGTTCAATTCCTGACCATGGACTTATCTGTGAGGAGTTTGTATGTTCTCCCTGTGTTTGCGTGGGTTTCCTCCCACACTCCAAGAACATACTAGTAGGTTAATTGGCTGCTAACAAAATTGACCCTACTCTGTATGTGTGTGTGTGTGTGTGTGTGTTAGGGAATTTAGACTGTAAGCGCTAATGGGGCAGGGACTGATGTGAGTGAGTTCTCTGTACAGCGCTGCGGAATTAGTGGCGCTATATAGATAAATGGTAATACTAATATGTGTGACATTGGTGCATTTTGTATGGGAATCAGTAATGTGTAATTGGGACCCCAAACCCATAAAATAAATCCATAATTTTTATTGATCAGCCTGATCTCCCTTAATCCTAGGGATGAGTGCGCTCGGATTTCTGAAATCCGAGCCCACCCGAACGTTGCGGATCCGAGTCGGATCCGAGACAGATCCGGGTATTGGCGCCAAATTCAAAAGTGAAACTGAGGCTCTGACTCATAATCCCGTTGTCGGATCTCGCGATACTCGGATCCTATAAATTCCCCGCTAGTCGCCGCCATCTTCACTCGGGCATTGATCAGGGTAGAGGGAGGGTGTGTTAGGTGGTCCTCTGTGCTGTTTAGTTCTGTGCTGTTTAGTTCTGTGCTGTTTAGTTCTGTGCTGTTTAGTGCTGTGCTGTGCTGTGCTGTTTAGTGCTGTGCTGTGCTGTGCTGTGCTATGCTGTGCTGTGTTCTGCAGTATCAGTCCAGTGGTGCTGTGTGCTGTGCTCTGTCCTTCTGAGGTCAGTGGTGCTGCTGGGTCCTGTGCTGTGTCCTGTTCAGTCCAGTGGTGCTGTGTCCTGTGCTCTGTGCTTCTAAGGGCATAGTTATTTCCCCAATATTCCCCTGTGTTTAAAAAAATAAAAAAAAGTTTTTTTAAAAAATACCAAAAACTACTTTAATATTTTTTAATTACCACAAAATTTTCACAACCAATCCTGCAGTATAAGCCCATTGGTACTGCAATATTACCAAGTTCACACATTCAGCAGTAAAAGTCCAGTGGTACTGCAATATTACAAAGTTTACACATTCTGCAGTATCAGTCCAGTGGTGCTGTGTCCTGTGCTCTGTCCTGCTGAGTTCCGTAGTGCTGCTGGGTCCTGTGCCGTGTCCTGTTCAGTCCAGTGGTGCTGTGTGCTGTGCTCTGTGCTTCTAAGGGCATAGTTATTTCCCCATTATTCCCAAGTTTTTAAAAAATAAAAAAAAAGTAAAAAATAATAAAAAATTAAAAAAAAAAAAAATATATAATAATTATAACCAAATTTGCAAAACCAATCCAGCATTATAAGTCCATTGGTACTGCAATATTACCAAGTTCACACATTCTGCAGTATCTTGTGCTACATATAATGGAGAGCAAAAATTTGGAGGATAAAGTAGGGAAAGATCAAGACCCACTTCCTCCTAATGCTGAAGCTGCTGCCACTAGTCATGACATAGACGATGAAATGCCATCAACGTCGTCTGGCAAGCACGATGCCCAATCTCCTAGTACAGGGCATGTAAAATCCAAAAAGCCCAAGTTCTCAAAAAACAGCAAAAAAAGAAACTTAAAATCATCTGAGGAGAAACGTAAAGTTGGCAATATGCCAATTACGACAAGTAGTGGCAAGGAACGGCTTAGGCCCTGTCCCGTGTTCATGACTAGTGGTCCAACTTCACCCAAGGATCAAAGCCCTCCTCCCCCCCCCTACAAAAAATTTAAGAGAGTTATGCTGTCAGCAACAACAACAAAACAGCAAAGAACTCTGCCTTCTAAACAGATGACATCACAAATCCCCAAGGCGAGTCCAAGGGTGTTGTTGGTTGTGAACCCTGACCTTCCCATCACTGTACGGGAAGAGGTGACTCCATCCAGCATTTGCAGCACGCCCTCTGCATATGCTGGAAGGATCACCCACAGTCCAGTTACAGATTTGGCTAATGAAGGTGTGAATGTTGTACACTGGGAGGAGGATATTGATGTAGCTGGCGCTGAGGAGGATGTTGATGATTATGATGCAGACAGATACCAAATTGCATTTCTCAATTTCTATTTATATTCTAGATTATATAACGGCTGAAAAGTTTTCTGTTTTACTCCTAGTGGAGAGGGGATCTGATGCAGACAGATACCAAACTGCCTTTGTCCATTTCTTTGTATATTTGAATTGCTAGTTCTACAGTCTATGCAGGCTGCTTTATTTATATTCAACTACAAGTGTAGGGCGGGGGGGGGGGCATAGATAGCCACCAAAGTAACGTGGTCCATTTAATTTCACTTTCTAGCTCCACAGTCTGTGCAGCCTGCTTTTTTTTATCTTCAAAGTATTTATATTTACAAGCCTTGCAATCTAAATTAACTAGAGGTAGTGACGTGGTAGAACTCCAAAAGGCAGTTTGGAAGCCCCTGTACAAACTGGCTCTATTTTTTAACTGAGTTGTCCCCCCTCCAGTGTGTACTCGGAAAGAGTTTTTAGTGCAGCGGGGAACCTGGTCAGTGAGCGGCGAAGGAAGTTGCTTCCTCACAACGTTGAAAAAATGATGTTTATAAAAATGAATAATCAATTCCTCAATGAAGTACAGCACTGCCCTCCAGACAGTACAGAGGGACTGTGGTTGTGGAGTCCAGCGGGGACGAATTGATAATGTGTGAGGAGGAGGAAGTACACACTGTAGGGGGAGAGGAATCAGAGGTTGAGGATAAGGACGACATCTTTCCTCAGTAGAGCCTGTTTAGTTTGTACAGGGAGAGATGAATTGTTTTATTGGTGTGGGGGCCCAAACAAACCAATCATTTCAGCCACAGTTGTTTGGTAGGCCCTGTCGCTGAAATGATTGGTTTGTTAAAGTGTGCATGTCCTATTTCAACAACATAAGGGTGGGTGGGAGGGCCCAAGGACAATTCCATCTTGCAACTTTTTTTTTGGCATTATGTGACCATTCAACAGTCGTTTGCCATGTTCAAAAAGTAAAAGAAAATGCCAACAAATTCAATAAATTAAATCAAAAGTTAAATGCCCTGTCATTATTTAAAACAAGAGGTTTTGACGTGCTAGAATTAGTGTAGTGTTAAGATGTTATAAACACTACACTTGGAAATTGGAGGAGGTAATGTGGCCCCGGTATCAAATTGGGTACCGGGGCCACCCCACTATGCAGTCCAGATACTTGTTTGGTGGAATTCCGACACGTGGAGGGTTTTTAAATTATATTGTGGCCTCGGTACCAAATTGTGTACCGGGGCCACCACACTACGCAGTCAAGATACTTGTTTGGTGGAATTCAGACCAGTTGAGGGTTTTATTATTATATTGTGTGGACCACTCTATCTATACCACACTACAACTCTATACCACTCTATTTCCTACTTTAATTCTATTTAATTCTATTTCCTACTTTAATTCTATTACTAATTAATTACCATAAAGAGGAACAAAAAAAACCAATTTTACCAAAAGTATAATATGACTTAGACTTACAAACACTACACTTGAAAGATCGTGCCTTTAAATGAAAAAGTCAGTCTTCATTGCACGACTATGTGCAAGTGCAACAGGGACATTTTTTTGGGTTTACAAAGTCAAACAATAACACTACGACCCTGTCTGTCTGGGGTCTGTCAATGACGAATTGTCTGGAGCATGTTTTGAGGAGGTATTGTGGCCCCGGTATCAAATTGGGTACCGGGGCCACCCCACTATGCAGTCCAGATACTTGTTTGGTGGAATTCCGACACGTGGAGGGTTTTTTAATTATATTGTGGCCTCGGTACCAAATTGTGTACCGGGGCCACCACACTACGCAGTCAAGATACTTGTTTGGTGGAATTCAGACCAGTTGAGGGTTTTATTATTATATTGTGTGGACCACTCTATCTATACCACACTACAACTCTATACCACTCTATTTCCTACTTTAATTCTATTTAATTCTATTTCCTACTTTAATTCTATTACTAATTAATTAACATAAAGAGGAACAAAAAAAACCAATTTTACCAAAAGTATAATATGACTTAGACTTACAAACACTACACTTGAAAGATCGTGCCTTTAAATGAAAAAGTAAGTCTTCATTGCACGACTATGTGCAACAGGGACAGTTTTTTTCTTTACAAAGTCAACTAATAACACTTGGACCCTGTCTGTCTTTAACATACTTAATGGGATCTCAATGACGAATTGTCTGTAGCATGTTTGGAGGAGGTATTGTGGCCCCGGTATCAAGTTGGGTACCGGGGCCACCCCACTACGCAGTCCAGATACTTGTTTGGTGGAATTCTGACACGTGGAGGGTGTATTTATTTTATTGTGGCCCCGGTATCAAGTTGGGTACCGGGGCCACCCCACTACGCAGTCCAGATACTTGTTTGGTGGAATTCTGACACGTGGAGGGTTTTTTAATTATATTGTGGCCTCGGTACCAAATTGTGTACCGGGGCCACCACACTACGCAGTCAAGATAGATAGATGCGTATCATAGATAAAGTACATTCAGTGGTGTGGGGCAAATTGAAAAATATTCTAAATGCACTGACATTATCAAAAACAAGAGGTTGTCACACGCTAAAACTCCAACATGTATATGATGGAGAGGATGGAGGAGCAGCCGTATGTGTAGTGTAATGCAGACCTGTTGAAGGTTTTTTATATATTTTATTGTGGTGCCCAGTGCCCACTCCTCTACGCAGTCCAGGTACAATTATTGGTGCGATTCATAAAAGTTCAGGGTTTTTAATATATTGTGGTGACCCACTCCTCTACGCAGTCCAGGTACATTTATTGGTGCGAATCAAACAAGTTGATGGTTTTCTTATTATATATATTGTGGTGACCCACTCCTCTACGCAGTCCAGGTACATTTATTGGTGCGATTCATAAAAGTTCAGGGTTTTTAAGATATTGTGGTGACCCACTCCTCTACGCAGTCCAGATACAATTATTGGTGCGATTCATAAAAGTTCAGGGTTTTTAATATATTGTGGTGACCCACTCCTCTACGCAGTCCAGGTACATTTATTGGTGCGATTCATAAAAGTTCTGGGTTTTTAATATATTGTGGTGACCCACTCCTCTACGCAGTCCAGGTACATTTATTGGTGCGATTCATAAAAGTTCAGGGTTTTTAATATATTGTGGTGACCCACTCCTCTACGCAGTCCAGGTACAATTATTGGTGCGAATCATAAAAGTTCAGGGTTTTTAAGATATTGTGGTGACCCACTCCTCTACGCAGTCCAGAAAGATACCTTTTTGCAACGTTTTGGACTAATAACTATATTGTGAGGTGTTCAGAATACACTGTAAATTAGTGGAAATGCTTGTTATTGAATGTTATTGAGGTTAATAATAGCCTAGGAGTGAAAATAAGCCCAAAAACTTGATTTTTAAACTTTTTATGTTTTTTTCAAAAAAAATCCGAATCCAATACCTTAAATCCGAACCGAGACCTTTCGTCAAGTGTTTTGCGAGACAAATCCGAACCTTAAAAATAACGAAAATCCGGATCCAAAACACAAAACACGAGACCTCAAAAGTCGCCGGTGCACATCCCTACTTAATCCTACAGTTTTTTGCAGATACAATCAGGAAAGACACAGCTATTAAAACTAAAATCATCACTTTTATTTTTGGGCTTTTTATATTAGACCTTGAATAAGGGACACCTATTCGGTACTTAGAATAACCATGTTGGGCAAATTTGTGGGGTTAAACCAATTACAGGAACTTAACTATGGAAACAATCATGGCCAAATATACATATTTTTTATTTTTGGTTGTTTTCCCCTGTGTAAAGCTTAAATAATAGAAGCATATGTGTTCCATTTTACTACCAAAAGGAAACCATATATCCCCCGGCAAAAAACAATGTAAAACTTGCTTTAGTGGCATGGAAAAAAGGTTATTTCTGTGGAAATGGATTTATACCAATGAGTGAAATTCAAAGAAGCAAAAACCGTTTGATTATTCAGTAGATAGACAACCATTGCTAACTGCTGTAAAAATGACAACATTATAGAACTTCTGGTTCAGCATCATCTGGAGAGACACAGGCTATCTACCTCTTTACCGTATTGCTTTGTAGTTCCAGCAAAAATACAGTTCTGTAATAGTAACTCAACGGTATCTTAATATCAAGTTTAATTTGACTAATTACATACCAATGGTTTTATTGTAGCTGTTGGCGTATGTGAACCTTGCTGTGTGCCAAAACATGCAACAATTATTTTTTATAGCACAATATTAGTATAGAATGCTAGCTAAAATAGCTAGTTATAACAAAACATCATTAACATATTGCAAGATAGTTGTGTTCATTTACCAAGTTGCACCACAAGTGTCATTGTGTATTTCTGGAATATGTGCCCATTTTAATGGAATTGCTTATGGATTTGCCTGTCGAATTGAAAAGAGAGCAAATTTTGCTCTTGTTTATGGGTGGACCTGTGACAAAATATGCATTGGTCTATGCACTCGATCTGCAAAAAATATATTTATTTTTCCAGGTCAGGAGATATAGTTACTAAATTGCGGGTTTGAAAAGTGGAGATGTTGCCTATAGCAACCAATCAGAATCTAGCTGTCATTTTGTAGAATGCACTAAATAAATGAAAGTTAGAATGTGATTGGTTGCGATAGGCAACATCTCCACTTTTTCAAACCCGCAGTTTAGTAAGTATACTACCAGATATTTAAATGACGTGAAAAGAGTGGAGATTCTGAAAATAGGAGTTTATCCATTTCTATGAAGACTGAATATTAGATCAGCCCACAAACTGGCTGCCTCTACTCTGTGTAGGTGACAGAGTTACTCTAAGTATTTATTGCAAAGCATAAGGTCATTTGCAATACACATTCTCGCAAGATACTCAGTGCCAGTAAACTTTTGACCTCTTATAAAACTTACTAAGCAACCTCATTGACCTCTAATCTACTTAATCATTGGACTCATTTCAGGCGAGTGCTGCGCAGGGGCAAACACAGAATTTATAGAGAGGGGTTTCCATTCCACATCGCCAGTATATGAAAGGGGCGTGGCTATCATTTGAGACAGTGCTGGGATGCTCTCCAACTATTCTCGCCCCCTTCAAATACACAGTCAATGGTAGCCTACTGTCCTGATTCTGTTGGGACAGTCCCAATTTTATGTGACTGTACCACTCAGTCAACACTTTGTTGGCAGTTGGCAGACTGTGTTGCGCTTTCCTTCCTTTTCTTGTAGTTTTCACTACCTGCGGCTGCTGGGCTCTTCAGCTCAGTTGCTGCTTCTTTTGATCCTGGAATGTTGGGGCCCTGTTTGGTAAAAAAGGATAAGTACATAAAATATGGAAAGTCTAGCAGTGAGTGAGCCCATGTAGGCGTCCCTCCCCAAACCAGCCCTGACGTTAAAACCATAACACCTACCTTTAATAATCAGGCCTCCCTACCTGAAACCAGCCCAACATTAAATTAATAGTATTTACATTTACTAAATTGACCTATTTCCTCCCTTCAAGCCCCAACATTGAATTAATAGCATCCACAGTTAATTGACCTATTTCCACTCTACCAGCCCAACATTAAATTATTAGCATTCACATTTAATAAATGGACCTATTTCCCTCAATTAGCCCGAACATTAAATAAATAGCATCCAGAATTAATAGATAGACCTAATTCCCCCCACCCAGCCCTGAAATTAAATTAACAGTTCTCACATTAAATAGATACATATATTTCCCCCAAACAGCTCCAATATTAAATATGTAGTATTCCCAATAAAACATATCCCCCCCCCAAATTGCCCCAACATTGAATAATTGGTATTGACAATTAATAAATAGCGCTCCTTCTCCCTAAACTCAGTCCCACATTAAATTAATATGCCCCAAACCACCCTAGCATTAATTAAATAATGCCATCACACTACCTTAAATTAATAGTCTTTACTATGACCCCAACATTAAATTAAATAGTCCTCACCATGAAATAAATTGCCCCCACCAATAAATGAATTTTTCCCACCCACAATTAAATGATTATTACCCACCCTTACAAATAAATTAATACCCAGACTCCACCCCATTACAGTAAGAGCCCTCGCTTACTTTCTTCCGTTTGGATGTGTACACTTTAGTGGCAGACTCTTCTGTCTGCCTCTCCTATTGCCTATACTATGACATGCTGCCCCCCCCCTCCCCCGCCCTGTGAAAGAAGGGGACAGGAGGCATACTGTAGATGGGGCTGGAATGGATCTGTAAATTCCAATGATGGTCCTGAGGAAGGGGACCAACCCCTCCATGAGTCCTGGATTGACAGGGGGTGGTTCCTGGCAATTTAAACCCCCCCAAGTGCATGTCTGTCGTGAGATAAATTCCTCTTTTACACAGACCATTATGCTTATTTAAAGCTATTTAAAGATTAGCATCTTATTCTGCTTTGAAACAAAACCCACACAGATATTATCTTCTGCAGCAATTGTCTTAAGATGAGACATTGTTCCAGATAATCGTAGAAAACTAACTTTTTACAGACGCAAATTAGAAAATCTACATTGAACAAAGTCTTGTTTTTATTTGTGTAAATACTTGTCACGCAGCCCTTTTATTATAAGGAATGACTGTAGGCTGGAAAATATTTTAGGGGCTTCTGAAAATGGTTGTTGACTATTTAACTGCTGGAGTGAATAAGACAGATATATACTGCGGACATTTGTGTTACTAGCCTTTAGTTGTTTCAAGATTTAGTACCTGCACATTTAGACCAAAATATAGAACATTTTAGAATAACTGTTTCTCCATATTTGCATTCCTTCCTAACACAGGATGTTAAAGATTCTATTTCCCGTCTGTACCTCAAAAGACGTAATTATTGAAGTCATAACATCCATGTTGGCCACACTTATCTTTCCCAGGCAGCCGCATTTATCTGTCAACCCAAGATTGACCTTATGTGCAGGCAACAGTTGCACTGAACTTTAAAGAGAATATGTCAGCATACTCATAAATTAAGCACAGCCTTTGTAAGTAGTGGATAGTTCTAGTATAGGCAGAAATGTGTCCAGAGTTGTTGAGAGCATAGCAAGGATTTTCTGCCAATGGAAACTATGTATTGTTATATAGCCATTGTTTTGGACCTAATTATAGACTGGCTAAGCTCTTAGACACTACAGCCATCACTAATCACCCGAGCTAAGCAACCCTAGGTTTTAATACTTCCTGCATTATTGTATGAAGAATATGCAAATAAGCAATTCCATTTCTAGGGTAAAAAAATAATATTATTTACTAGTCAGGATTTGAAGTGTGTTTTCTACTCTATTCACCATGTGCATCTCCAGCAGGACCCACAACATCACAAATGTTAGTGCAGATTGTTTTTTTTCTAACAGCTCCCAAAAGCAGAATGTGGGCGTGCTCCACTGTATGGACGAATGCAGGACTAAATGCACTGCATAGTCCCTTTGACACCTTCCTAAATAACTTGTTATGGCTCTGTTACACTACATTAATATTACACATGTACATCAGTGGTAGAAGCGGGGGTGTATACTAGGGATGTGCACCGGCGACTTTTGAGGTCTCGTGTTTTGTGTTTTGGATCCGGATTTTCATTATTTTTGGGGTTCGGATTTGTCTCGCAAAACACTTGACGAAAGGTCTCGGTTCGGATTTAAGGTTTTGGATTCGGATTTTTTTTGAAAAAAACATAAAAAGTTTAAAAATCAAGTTTTTGGGCTTATTTTCACTCCTACACTATTATTAACCTCAATAACATTCAATAACAAGCATTTCCACTAATTTACAGTGTATTCTGAACACCTCAAAATATAGTTATTAGTCCAAAACGTTGCAACGAGGTATCTTTCTGGACTGCGTAGAAGAGTGGGTCACCACAATATATATAATAAGAAAACCACCAACTTGTATGATTCGCAGCAATAAATGTACCTGGACTGCGTAGAGGAGTGGGTCACCACAATATATATAATAAGAAAACCATCAACTTGTATGATGCGCACCAATAAATGTACCTGGACTGCGTAGAGGAGTGGGTCACCACAATATATATTAAAAACCCTGAACTTGTATGATTCGCACCAATAAATGTACCTGGACTGCGTAGAGGAGTGGGTCACCACAATATATATAACAAGAAAACCATCAACTTGTATGATTCGCACCAATAAATGTACCTGGACTGCGTAGAGGAGTGGGTCACCACAATATATATTAAAAACCCTGAACTTGTATGATTCGCACCAATAAATGTACTTGGACTGCGTAGAGGAGTGGGTCACCACAATATATATTAAAAACCCTGAACTTGTATGATTCGCACCAATAAATGTACCTGGACTGCGTAGAGGAGTGGGTCACCACAATATATATAACAAGAAAACCATCAACTTGTATGATTCGCACCAATAAATGTACCTGGACTGCGTAGAGGAGTGGGTCACCACAATATATATTAAAAACCCTGAACTTGTATGATTCGCACCAATAAATGTACCTGGACTGCGTAGAGGAGTGGGTCACCACAATATATATTAAAAACCCTGAACTTGTATGATTCGCACCAATAAATGTACTTGGACTGCGTAGAGGAGTGGGTCACCACAATATATATTAAAAACCCTGAACTTGTATGATTCGCACCAATAAATGTACCTGGACTGCGTAGAGGAGTGGGTCACCACAATATATATAACAAGAAAACCATCAACTTGCATGATTCGCACCAATAAATGTACCTGGACTGCGTAGAGGAGTGGGTCACCACAATATATATTAAAAACCCTGAACTTGTATGATTCGCACCAATAAATGTACTTGGACTGCGTAGAGGAGTGGGTCACCACAATATATATAACAAGAAAACCATCAACTTGTATGATTCGCACCAATAAATGAACCTGGACTGCGTAGAGGAGTGGGTCACCACAATATATATTAAAAACCCTGAACTTGTATGATTCGCACCAATAAATGTACTTGGACTGCGTAGAGGAGTGGGTCACCACAATATATATTAAAAACCCTGAACTTGTATGATTCGCACCAATAAATGTACTTGGACTGCGTAGAGGAGTGGGTCACCACAATATATATTAAAAACCCTGAACTTGTATGATTCGCACCAATAAATGTACTTGGACTGCGTAGAGGAGTGGGTCACCACAATATATATTAAAAACCCTGAACTTGTATGATTCGCACCAATAAATGTACCTGGACTGCGTAGAGGAGTGGGTCACCACAATATATATAACAAGAAAACCATCAACTTGTATGATTCGCACCAATAAATGTACCTGGACTGCGTAGAGGAGTGGGTCACCACAATATTATTAAAAAACCCTATATAGGTCTGAATTCCACCCAAAAAGTTTATGGACTGCGTAGTGTAGTGTTCCCCACAATATTATTTAAAATTTTTGCAGCAACAGTCAACGTTGTTTAATATCTGATACACCTCTATCTGGACTGCATAGTGGAGTGGCCCCGGTACCCAATTTGGTACCGGGGCCACAATACCTCCTCCAAACATGGTACAGACCATTCGTCATTGAGATCCCATCAAGTATGTTAAAGACAGACAGGGTCGAAGTGTTATTGGTTGACTTTGTAAACCAAAAAACTTTCCCTGTTGCACATAGTCGTGCAATGAAGACTGACTTTTTCATTTAAAGGCACCATCTTTCAAGTGTAGTGTTTGTAAGTCTAAGTCATATTATACTTTTGGTAAAATTGGTTTATTTTGTTCCTCTTTATGGTAACTACTAATAGAATTAAAGTATTAAATAGAAGCGGCAGTTCCTCTTTATGGGAATTAGTAATAGAATTAAAGTATTAAATAGAATTAAAGTATTAAATAGAGTGGTATAGAGTTGTAGTGTGGTATAGATAGAGTGGTCCCCACAATATAATAATAAAACCCTCAACTGGTCTGAATTCCACCAAACAAGTATCTGGACTGCGTAGTGGGGTGGCCCCGGTACCCAATTTGATACCGGGGCCACAATAAAATAAATACACCCTCAACTGGTCTGAATTCCACCAAACAAGTATCTGGACTGCGTAGTGGGGTGGCCCCGGTTCCCAATTTGATACCGGGGCCACAATAAAATAAATACACCCTCAACTGGTCTGAATTCCACCAAACAAGTATCTGGACTGCGTAGTGGGGTGGCCCCGGTACCCAATTTGATACCAGGGCCACAATAAAATAAATACACCCTCAACTGGTCTGAATTCCACCAAACAAGTATCTGGACTGCGTAGTGGGGTGGCCCCGGTACCCAATTTGATACCGGGGCCACAATACCTCCTCCAATTTCCAAGTGTAGTGTTTATAACATCTTAACACTACACTAATTCTAGCACGTCAAAACCTCTTGTTTTAAATAATGACAGGGCATTTAACTTTTGATTTAATTTATTGAATTTGTTGGCATTTTCTTTTACTTTTTGAACATGGCAAACGACTGTTGAATGGTCACATAATGCCAAAAAAAAAGTTGCAAGATGGAATTGTCCTTGGGCCCTCCCACCCACCCTTATGTTGTTGAAATAGGACATGCACACTTTAACAAACCAATCATTTCAGCGACAGGGCCTACCAAACAACTGTGGCTGAAATGATTGGTTTGTTTGGGCCCCCACACCAATAAAACAATTCATCTCTCCCTGTACAAACTAAACAGGCTCTACTGAGGAAAGATGTCGTCCTCATCCTCAACCTCTGATTCCTCTCTCCCTACAGTGTGTACTTCCTCCTCCTCACACATTATCAATTCGTCCCCGCTGGACTCCACAACCACAGTCCCTCTGTACTGTCTGGAGGGCAGTGCTGTACTTCATTGAGGAATTGATTATTCATTTTTATAAACATCATTTTTTCTACGTTGTGAGGAAGCAACCTCCTTCGCCGCTCACTGACCAGGTTCCCCGCTGCACTAAAAACTCTTTCCGAGTACACACTGGAGGGGGGACAACTCAGTTAAAAAATAGAGCCAGTTTGTACAGGGGCTTCCAAACTGCCTTTTGGAGTTCTACCACGTCACTACCTCTAGTTAATTTAGATTGCAAGGCTTGTAAATATAAATACTTTGAAGATAAAAAAAGCAGGCTGCACAGACTGTTGAGCTAGAAAGTGAAATTAAATGGACCACGTTACTTTGGTGGCTATCTATGCCCCCCCCCCCCGCCCTGCACTTGTAGTTGAATATAAATAAAGCAGCCTGCATAGACTGTAGAACTAGAAATTCAAATATACAAAGAAATGGACAAAGGCAGTTTGGTATCTGTCTGCATCAGATCCCCTCTCCACTAGGAGTAAAACAGGAAACTTTTCAGCCGTTATATAATCTAGAATATAAATAGAAGTTGAGAAAGGCAATTTGGTATCTGTCTGCATCATAATCATCAACATCCTCCTCAGCGCCAGCTACATCAATATCCTCCTCCCAGTGTACAACATTCACACCTTCATTAGCCAAATCTGTAACTGGACTGTGGGTGATCCTTCCAGCATATGCAGAGGGCGTGCTGCAAATGCTGGATGGAGTCACCTCTTCCCGTACAGTGATGGGAAGGTCAGGGTTCACAACCAACAACACCCTTTGACTCGCCTTGGGGATTTGTGATGTCATCTGTTTAGAAGGCAGAGTTCTTTGCTGTTTTGTTGTTGTTGCTGACAGCATAACTCTCTTAAATTTTTTGTAGGGGGGGGGAGGTGGGCTTAGATCCTTGGGTGAAGCTGGACCACTAGTCATGAACACGGGCCAGGGCCTAAGCCGTTCCTTGCCACTACGTGTCGTAAATGGCATATTGCCAACTTTACGTTTCTCCTCAGATGATTTTAAGTTTCTCTTTTTGCTATTTTTTGAGAACTTGGGCTTTTTGGATTTTACATGCCCTGTACTAGGAGATTGGGCATCGGGCTTGCCAGACGACGTTGATGGCATTTCATCGTCTATGTCATGACTAGTGGCAGCAGCTTCAGCATTAGGAGGAAGTGGGTCTTGATCTTTCCCTACTTTATCCTCCAAATTTTGGTTTTCCATTATATGTAGCACAAGAGAGCGTACCCCTAAGCCACACACACTCGGCAAAGCCTTTAAAAATTATATGCGGCACAGGAGAGTAGCACTGGACTTATACTGCTGAATCAGTGAACTTTGTAATAGCAGTACCACTGGACTTTTACTGCTGAATGTGTGAACTTGGTAATATTGCAGTACCAATGGGCTTATATACTGCTGGATTGGCTTTGCAAATTTGGTTATAATTATTTTTTTTTTTTTTTTTTTATTTTAATTTTTTTTATAACTTTTTTTTTATTTTTTAAAAACTTGGGAATAATGATGAAATAACTATGCCCTTAGAAGCACAGAGCACAGGACACAGCACCACTGGACTGAACAGGACCCAGCAGCACTACTGAACTCAGCAGGACAGAGCACAGGACACAGCACCACTGGACTGATACTGCAGAATGTGTGAACTTTGTAATATTGCAGAACCACTGGACTTTTACTGCTGAATGTGTGAACTTTGTAATATTGCAGTACCAATGGACTTATACTGCTGGATTGGTTTTGCAAATTTGGTTATAATTATATATATTTTTTTTTATTTTTAATTTTTTATTTTTTTTTACTTTTTTTTTATTTTTTAAAAACTTGGGAATAATGGGGAAATAACTATGCCCTTAGAAGCACAGAGCACAGGACACAGCACCACTGGACTGAACAGGACACGGCACAGGACCCAGCAGCACTATGGAACTCAGCAGGACAGAGCACAGGACACAGCACCACTGGACTGATACTGCAGAATGTGTGAACTTTGTAATATTGCAGTACCACTGGACTTTTACTGCTGAATGTGTGAACTTGGTAATATTGCAGTACCAATGGGCTTATACTGCAGGATTGGTTGTGCAAATTTTGTGGTAATTAAAAAAAATTAAATTAGTTTTTGGTATTTTTTTAAATAACTTTTTTTTATTTTTTTAAACACAGGGGGATATTGGGGAAATAACTATGCCCTTAGAAGCACAGAGCACAGGACACAGCACCACTGGACTGAACAGGACACAGCACAGGACCCAGCAGCACCACTGACCTCAGAAGGACAGAGCACAGCACACAGCACCACTGGACTGATACTGCAGAACACAGCACAGCACAGCACAGCACAGAACTAAACAACACAGCACAGAACTAAACAGCACAGCACGAGATCTACCAGGACAGAGGACCACCTAACACACCCTCCCTCTACCCTGATCAATGCCCGAGTGAAGATGGCGGCGACTAGCGGGGAATTTATAGGATCCGAGTATCGCGAGATCCGACAACGGGATTATGAGTCAGAGCCTCAGTTTCAGATTTGAATTTGGCGCCAATACCCGGATCTGTCTCGGATCCGACTCGGATTGGCAACGTTCGGGTGGGCTCGGATTTCAGAAATCCGAGTGCGCTCATCTCTAGTGTATACCACTTCTCCTACTGCCTTCTCTGTAAAACAATCACATTCCATTCACTTACATCGCCATTACATTTTTCATACCGCAACTTCTAAATTTCCTCTTCGACCACTTCGACCACTGGATAATATGAAGTTACAGGTGACCCTAACAAAAGAAACGTCTGGGAGTCAGACAACAGCATATTAAATAAACCAGTAATAATACCATTGCTACTACTACTACTAATAATAATAAAAATGAAAAATGACCTAGGTCCATGAGGTGTGGGGCTTGTGCCCATGGTGCTAGGTCCTAGCAACACCCTCCCTCCATAGACATTTTCAGCCAGTGATGCAAAACAATAGGTGGTTGAGTTTATCAATAATATTGGTTAAAAGGCCACAAAACATCAACATAGAAATTTTCAGAAACTATGAAGGTAAAATACCTTGTTCAGAGTTAATGTGACATTTTCACTGCAGCTCTGTTAAAGAGCAAAGTATAACATGGCCACTCCATTAGAGAGCTGGAAGCTCCTCCCACATATTTAGGACAGTGTCCTGATGGGATCTCAAACAGGCCAAAAAACCTTGGTGCATTTCTGCAATGCAATTCTGCTATGCAGTCAGTCATTGTCTGCTTGTTTAGTTAGAAAGGTACTTTCATACTGCCCAACATTTAAAACCAGAGGAGAGGTCAGGTGGCAAATACGGAGTGTGATGCGGAATGGATCATGTCATCAAATTCTACCTCTGCCCACTTTAACAGGGAAGTGTGTTGGATCCGGGAGGGAAACTGGCTCTCCCAGGAGTCCGGGATACTACTGTAAATTCAAGAGGCTCCCAGGCATTCCAGGAGAATACACGCTTCCCTCCTAACATGGTAACCTGCCAGGCCCGTCGCTCCCATTAGGCAAGGTTAGGCAATTGCCTAGGGCGCCGGGCTCTGCAGGGCGCCTCAAAATTAAAAAACATTGACTATTGTCCTTTAAAACCGCCCCACAGCTTCCGAGAAATCCACGGGGAGGAGAGGGGGGAAGGGGCTATGAATCTTACCTGCATTAAGCTGCTCCTCTCTGCTCTGTCTCCTCCCCTCCGCTCACTGACATCATCATCACGGCCTGACAGTGTCTGTGAGTGGAGGGGAGAAGACAGAGCAGAGAGGAGCAGCTTAATGCAGGTAAGATAAGGAAAGATGTGGGGAGGGGAGGGAAGCGCCGATTTTGACAGGGTACCTGCGGCAGGGGGCGCCGATATTTAAAGTGTGCCTGCGGGCGGGCGGGGGGGGGGGTGCCGATTTTCACAGTGTGCCTAGGGCGCCAAGGACCCTAGCACCGGTGCTGTAACCTGCTGCACAAGAGTGAAAAAAAGCATAGGGGACGTGGACATATTTAGTGAAGTATAAACACATTTATTTCATGTATATTATTCTGCTCAGAGATTATATATATTAATGTCAAATAATGGTTTACTTGCACCTTAAGCTAAAAGTCCAAGAAACGTGGGTCCAAGTTAGGGTGTAAATTAATAAACAATTACAACATATACGCTGGAAGTATTTGCTAAAGCTCAGAACAGCCGAGGCGCAGGATAGAATCATCTTTGCTGGCGCCGTGCGCCTAGATTTGCGCAGGTGCACCTAGATTGCTTTTGCAGATCAGCAGAAGTTCTCATTGGCTGATGGGATGAGAAAGGGGGACTGAGAATGTTCCTTACCTAGTTTTGGGGAGCATTGAATAAAAATGATGTTATTTTACAGAGCAAGACTATTGAAATGGGATAAAAGGGTGGAGACTGCAAATTTTTAGGTCTATTTCTTGCGGAGGGTGTACATACATTTTCACCAGATCAGATCACTTTTCTCCTTCGATCCTTTTAATGGGACATATTTTGCACCTGCAAGTTCCACTTTAGTACAGATCCCAATGTCCCTTTGCTCTTATTGTGACTTTGGTTTGTGGTTATTGTGATTTGTTCCTCCTTGCCATAAACCTGGGGACATGGTATTGTCTCTAGAGAGCATGCACCTTAGAGTGCACTTTGGACCACCTAGGTGCCTCACCAAGGCAATGCATTCAATTTATTTACTAAATACACCATAATTTACATTATAAACTGTAGTTAATTCATACTTGCCCACTCTCAAATTAGCGGGTGAACTCCCAGGGTCCTGAGAGATTCTGGCAATCTCCCTGATGGCACAATGAGATATGGTGGGCATAACATGCTCCTCCCACCACGGTGCGCTATGATGGTGCGTGCCACGTCATCAAACTGCAGTGGGTGGAGCACAATCGTTCAATTATGTGGTAGGAGGAGTTTGATTATACAGATCCCATCATTAAATTCCACCTGACCTGATGGAGCTCCTCTCCTTATTTCAGTTAATGGTTTTGAAACAATTGAAATCAAAGTTAATTAAAGTAACTTTTTCTATATATTTTCTAGAACTTTTTACAGACTAAACACACTAGTGGGGCCCACCAAAAGATGTCTATACAACTTTTATTGTTTAAGCCTCATGTTGCGTTTGCTTTGGTATATGCTTGAAGAAGAGCTTACCAATAATTTACAGCCAATTTGCCCTATGGTTAAACAACCCAACGCTTTTCATAGTTACTTATTTTTAGCAATGACATTGCCGAGAGAGTTACTTATTTCTATACTACCCAGGGAGCTATCTATATTCTAGGCTAAATCATCTATAAACTGTCAAGAATTCTTAATGTCGCTTTGTAGCATAATGTCTCCAGCATCTTTCTGCAGCGATACACACGAATCTCATTGCATATTTATCAGAAGTAGTTACTTGTGCTTACAAAAACCCAGTGTCATGATGAAATTAAATAAAAAGAGCACATCTTGATGGAAAACAATTATGCTAATACCATTTATTACAGGAGCACGGAATAATGTAGTTCTAAAAGGAAAATTGTAAAGAGGTTTTTGTCAAGGAAACGCTGCCTAATGCGTTTTCAAGTCACCAAAGACTTCTTAGAGCAGCCACTGATATTGGGCATTTTTCAGATTATTTTCTATTGTTTCTAAAGTGCTGTTCTACTTGGGAATGTGTACAAAAATGACATGCATAGAATAGAATGTTGAAAATGTGTTCATTAATTTCAGGTATGCGTAAGAAGTCAGTGGGGATGTAAAACTCGTTCTACAAATGGTGTTGATGGATAATCTGTTATACAAAAGTTCTGAAAGACTGCAATGTGGCTATATTTCATATACCATAATCAAAAGTGCAGGAAAATATAAACAGAAACTCTTCTTCTCTTGTGTAACCCCTCTTTGTATGAATATGTTGTGGTAGTGTGTTCTTTAGGCAGGGCCGGTGCTAGGGTCCTTGGCGCCCTAGGCACTTTGTCAAAATCGCCACCTCTCACCCCCTTCCGCAGGACCACTTTAAAAATCGACACCTGCCACACTGTCAAAATCGGCACCCTCCTCCTCCTTCCTCCCTCCTCCCCCCTCCCCAGGTCTTTCCTTACCTTGCCTCCATAAAGCTGCTCCTCTCTGCTCTGTCTCCTCCCCTCCACTCACTGACACTGTCGGCCGTGATGATGTCATGCCCGGCAGTCAGTGAGTGGACGGGAGGAGACGGAGCAGAGAGGCGGCGGTGTTGATCAATAGCCCCTTCCTCCCTTCCCGTGGATTTATCTAAACGCTGTACGGTGGCCGTGGAATGTATGGTCAGCGGTCGCCGCACAGTTTTAAAGTAATTTTATTTCTGAGGCGCCCTCCAGAGCCCGGCGCCCTAGGTAACTGCCTAACCTTGTCTAATGGGAGCGCTGGGCCTGTCTCTAGGACAACTATTCGGTGATGTCCTAAGATTGACCATCTGTCCTTAGCTCTGTATCACCAATCCCAGGGTAATACAGCACAAGGAGTGCACACTAGAGACCTGCAGATGTGGCTGTGATATAGATGAGGCTAGTAAAGGTGTGCACAAACACTAATGGGTGCCAGGACATCTTCTGAGATTAATAAATTAGGAGGCATTTATTTACAGGGTAACTATGTAGAGACTGTGGAGAAAGATAAGTTACTGGAACACATTCAGCTTTTGCAGAGTAGTCTTTCTTTATCATCCCACCCATTTTGTGATGGCAGATAAGAACCTTGTCCCCTCTTTGAGTTCCCAGGTTACTGCAGCCCCTCCTCAGGCTTAACAGGAGATATTAAATCAATTGTCCCAGGAGCCTGCATGCGAGTATATGGCAAAATATCTTTCTCTGCGGTCACCAACTGAGGGATCATTGGGCAAACAACAATTCTAAGTCGCATTACTAGCATCCAGCTCCCACAGCAGAGCGTTAACCTGGTCCTCAACAGTTCTAGAATATCATCTGCAGAAAGTTTCCCGTCTCAAACAGAATCTCTACAATAACTCCTTGTGGCTGGTAGACGACCTTCATGTAATCTCACTCATTGGTCAAGATGTTTGCTTCACCTCTACTCCCAACAGCATAGGTCCGCACTGTCATACGCAGAAACAACTCTATCTTGGGTATGGTTGTGCTCCCCTGTATGTACTATATATATATATATTCTCTCTCTCTCTCTCTCTCTCTCTCTCTCTCTCTCTGTCTCTCTCTTTTACTTTATTTTATTAGTTTTTCACTTCTTGAAATATTACACAGCTTGTTTATCTTATTATGTCTTTATATATGTTCTAAATTGCATTTCTACTTGTTGTTCTCCTTTTTGCACACTTCAGATCATATTTGCACACATGCCATTAAGGTTTTTCAAATTACCCAAAGATAAATTCTGTTCAGTTAACATAGTCTTTCTGAAACTTATAACAAGTACTGAAGAACAGGGGCACTGAGAGGGATTGGGCAGGGATAAAGAACCTGAATTGGACCTACCTTGAGGACAGGTGACTGTACAAATCAATTGCTTTCTATTCACACCTCAGCTGGGTGTCTGCTATACCTGAGACCTGGGTGCCTGGGCTTCAAAAATTGCGAAATAAAAATAAAAATTCTACCTTTCTACAACCCCTTCCCTAGAATGTAAAAATTATGTCAAGCACTACAATAAAACACTTTGCAAGATTGTCTTGCACTGATAATGAATAATACAGGATGAAACCCCATCAAATGACTAAACAGTTTACCAGCTGCATTTGAAATGTGAAGAGTTTAAACTTAAATGCTCAAACACTCACCAGCTTTGATTTTTGCCTCAGCCCCTTGGTTTCAGTTGATATCCTTGAAGGTGAAACATGCACCACAGTGGAACAGTACTGAAGCTTGAGCTTGTGTGTAGTCTTCTACTTAAATAATTCACATATTGGGATCAACATTACTGACATTTTGGTTCAAAAAGAAATAACTGACATGTTTTTGAGCTTTTTGACCAATAAATGTGTTTTCCATTGTTTGTGAGTATATGTGATTATGTAGTATAGCTAATGACTGATTGTTATTTTCTGTTGAATTCATGTATGACAGTGTATATTGTATGTAACCTTGTAATGTAATCTCAACGTGTGCTTTGCTAGATGACATGAGTTTGAACCAATGTATGTGTCAATAATCTTTTGAAACTAGCCAGGCCCGGGATAGATAAGGATCTTGGAGGAGTTTGAAGCCCCAAAGTTGTAAACCACATAGCGGCACAAGCAGAGCAGAGGTGAGAGATTCTGATTCTCTGATGTGTCCAAACATATATCTCAGTGATAGATATTTTACTTCGGAAAGCTCTTTGTCATTTTGGGAATCAATCTGACTTAATTGAAAATGTAATTCCTAAGGTGAGGTTACATTATGCATTTTCATGAGGGGGTATATCAAGACTGAAATGTCTAATTTTTCTCAAATGGGTTCCCTCACACACCAGTTCTTAACTAGTAAGAAGTGATTTTATTTCCTATTTTATTTTCTGAAATGTATTTGTGCAACATATTGTATGTCTTGTTATTAATTTTTGTAATAAAGCCTTGGAAACATTTTTCAGATTAAATAAATCTAATCTAGTGTGTTCTCTGTGATTCTTTGTGAACTTATGAAGCCCAGGGGGACTCATGCTAAATGTGTATATAATTTAGGTGTGAAACATTAATAAGTGGTTCTGGTGAACTTAAGGACATCATAATAAATCCTTTGCGGTGGAAGAAAAGGTGTATTCATTGCTAAGTGAATAAGGTGATGCCAGTCACAGCCAGCTGTTCAGATTGCTGTATCTGGGACAGGCTGGGCGTTCGTGACAGTGAGGAGGAGGAATTATCTAAATATTACTTTTTAACAATTAAATGAGTATAATGCCCCCTAGATGTGTCAGGAGTGTGTGTGATACCCTAATTTGAGGAGGGGTGTTGAAAATGAGAGGAGTCAAGAGAGGTAGGAGTGTCATGGTGGAACATAGATCGACTTTGAGAGGAGAGCTCAGATTGCAACTGGATCTGACCTATGTGAGAATCGCATGTCAAGAGGATGCATGATCTGACAACAAATATGAGGCCTAAAAAGTGAGAACTTGAGCATCCTAGTCAATGGACCATCTAATCTAGTTAGAAGACATTGCTATGACATGTTCTGCCAGTTGGGGCTAGGGAAAATGTTAATAAGTTACTCAAAAAAACATAGAGCAGGAAGAGAGGAGAGAAGTGGGAAATGCTCGCTATACAGTGATGAGTGTCAGCTCCTGGGACTCGTGATATAAAATCTCCTGTTAAGCCCACCGAAGAGCCATAGCAACCTGAAGGCTCAAAGAGGGGTCACCTGGGGAAGAGGGGAGAGAGAGATAGCTCCAGAGAGAATTGCCACAGACCCCCATCAGCCATCATAATCCTTTCTCCACCTGGATATTAGAAACATTTAATAATAGGCTCAACTAGGGCTGAATTATTTGCATTTATTTTACACAGATGGAATATGGTGAACATTGGTTATAGTATTGGAATGGGGATAGTTGTAAAGTACCATGGTTTGGGGGTAGAGGAGCAACAAATAACGGTAGCTTCCAGTCTGCCATGAGTCAGTGCATTTACATTGAGATTTCTTATGCAGTATGTGTTTTATTAGCTTTAGTAGTATGTTTAGAACTTTAAAGTCACTACAACATACTAAGGTAAATAATCTCCTATTATTATTTGGCTGCAATATAATTCCAACAGGCACATTTGCTGAAAACAAACTGTATGAGAAGTTTTTCTAAACTTTTTTTTAATTTTTTTTATTTCTTTTCTTCTGTACGTCAAGTTTCAATCTTTACTCCTTAACATAATTTGTTCCAGATAATCAAATACCGGATGTGTCTATTTAAGCTTTTTAGGCACTTCAACGTTTTTCACTGTCTTTATGGAAAATAATTGAAGGTGCTGGTAAAACTGTCTCTTTTTTTAGTTCAAGGTTTCAGATACATCTTAAAAATGACCACAAACCTAAAAGAAAAATATCTTTACTGCACTTTCTGTTGAAATAATACCCATGTATGAACATAGCCGTACACGGTTCTCTGCACAAAGGACGACACAGGAAGTAAAACCATTGATTGTGGTATTGTTTTAGTCAGTTGACATTTAGTAAAAAAATGTTTTTTCAAACAAAGTGCAAGATAGGTTTATTTCTAACCCATGCGAACAGAAACCAACTTTCAATATTCTGTAAGGTTTTATGATGTACAAGGTAGAAATAGGCGAGATGGGGGAGCGAATGTTGTCTGTATAATATAAAGAACTATGATTTAGCAGATCTGTTATCAAGTCATACAGGTGTATTCCCCTGTGGGGCAACTACCGCTGGAGATCCACTTACTCACCACCCAGGTCTAGCTCAGTCCCCTCCTCCAAGGTTCAGTGGTAAGTTACACAGACAGGTGCCTCTGCGCATTCAGGTTTACTAGCAAGTGCAAGCTAACTGTGTGACTCAGGCAGGGTAGTGCAATACAAATACGGTTGCAGGGGCGAACGGAGGATTGTCGGGGGGGGGGTTTCCCCCCTGACCCAAAAAAAAACCACCCCCCGCGAGAGCTGCTGTGCATGCGCAGCAGCTCCGTTTCTTCAGCGCTGTCCTACACAGCAGCCACGGCGCTGTCTAAGAAGCGTCCGCGGCGGTGCTGTATACACTACAGCACCGCCGCGGACGCTTCTTTGACAGCGCCGCGGCTGCTGTATAGGTCAGTGCAGCTATAGCGGCCACTTAGTTAGCGCAGGGGGGGGGGGGTTTCTGGAGACTCAGAAACCCCCCTGCGTGCGTCACTGGGTTGACATAAGGAATTGATAGCAGACCATCTCTCTGATTAATTAATCACTTTTCTTTCATCTTTTCCTCATGCATAACATTTGATTACATGGTCCTCAGTGACAGAGAGGACTGCAAGCAGGAGGAGGCCTGGTCCCTGCTGATTGGTGCTGAGCCCTGCCCAATGTCCTGCCTCCAAGGGGACAGTTAAGTGTGCTCACATTTAATGCACATATACAAATGCTGCATAGAGACTACGATAAAATAAGAGTTTCCTACTGTTCCTGCATTGTGTAACTGCATCATTGCCTGCCTGCCTCAGCTAAAGACACAGCAAATTCTATCCCTCTGTTATTCCTTTTATAGAGGATTGTTAAAGATAACCACTGCAGACATATACATCATAGACATTTAAATAACCTGGGTTATTCACCAAGTGTACCCATGGTACCCAACAGTTAAAATTGTGTATGTATTATTTGTATCAGATAGTCAGAGTGAGAGGACTGGTGGAAATGTCTGTGTGCTGCAGCTGAGATTCTTTATTCTGGTTAATTACATGTGTAGGGGAGGTTTATATGTCAACATTTACTGACTAATTTGTAATGGCCACTCAGCCTCTTATTTTATTTCATGAGCTATTATGTTCACCCTTAAAGGTTGTGCTGTAGATTAGTCTATTTAATTCAAGTCAATCCTAATATTGTCAATTCTATTTATCCACTACTCTTTAATATAATGCTGTTCTACCACATGGTGTGGTGATTCCCAGGTTTAGTTTCAGGTGTAGTGTGTTGTCTGCCAGAGTGGTAGTACTGTAGGAATATATCATCTGTATAGTGAGACATGTCTCCTAGTAGTGAGGTGATTGACAATTTGCATTCTAACAGTGAATAAGAGTTGTATTGGAGATTAAATTGTGGAATTTGTACATTACAACCTGTTTCATATGTGCCTGTTCCATATGTGCCACTTGTTAAATTCAAATCCATTTTCCAATCACACCTCCTTTTTTAATATATGTACCAAGGTGTTTTTTCATTAAATGCTTTGCTGTGATTTCCCTGAGAAGTCTGTGTGGATTCAAGTGGGTCTTCCAAGTTGTCCCTTTGTATGATAAGCTACCTACATCCCCACAACGTCCGCCACAGAAGACTTGGACGGAGCCACTGCTGCATCAAGATTAGAAGTGAGTAGTGTGAGCACAGCATACCTGTAACATCCCACTCACAAGTGGAGTGGAGGGGTATTACATAGTTACCAATATAAAAATGGAATTCCAATGATTTACAATAGAGAGAGAATGTTAACGACCATTATTCAATACAGAGAGCATTATATTGACTACTATTTAATACAGAGATCATCAAAAACACATCAAAAAGTGACCTTTGTAGTCGGATATGCTGCAAAATAAACTTCTTATTAAAAAATATATATAAAATGGCCATAGTTCCAAAATTTTATGTAAAACGTTTACTTACAAAATTGACATAATACATAGGCCCCATGGTGTCTCTCAGCGCGCTGAGGGTGAAGTTTGGCTGTGCAAGGAAACCATCATAACCAGTAGACAGCCCCCAGCATTCTGAGACATGGCTAGTTCTAACATGTGGGGAACTCCCAACACTCTCACTAGTGAATGGCTCGCACTGTCCACCTGTCAAAGTGCTTGGATTGTTGCTAAGTTCTCAAGAGACCAGAAGCTCAAGTACACAACCAAATGAAACACATTTGTAGTCACTCACATTCCACCACGGAGGAAAAAACACAGTCTAAAATCGTACCAACACCTATATCAGCAGTGGGAAACAGGCAGTCTTCGAAGCCTGTGGCCTCCCAGCTGGCTGCTCCTGATCTTATCAGTAAGGGGCAGCCAACTTCCATGTCATGAGACCTCTTTTGCACTGCATGGAGGTCACGCGGCATACTTGGAGGAGGAGGGAGTGCATTGTGCTCTAGCTCCTTCTCTGTGTGGCCCATTTGAATGCGTTCTACCTCTTTTACATTGCCCTTTACTATTCTATATGCTGAGTTGGAAGCATTTCTAGAAGCATCCAACTCAAAAAGGTTGTGTTTTTCATACAGTATAGCAGAGCTTTCTCCTTCCCTTATGTCTCGTGTCTCCTGCTGTCTCTTGGCCGTCTCATCTTGGATGTCCCAGCACTTTCTTAAGCTCAATATTTCTGTCACAAATTCTTGCCAAAACTGAAATCTACTTGCTGGATTGATGCTGCTAAGCTAGGAGCCACTTAGGCTTACATGCCTCTGGTTTTCACCAGAGACCCCCGCAAGGGAGTTTAGGTTTCGCTACTAGAGACGTGCAGGTCGCGGCCCTCCAAGTTAGCCACCAGCGAAGCAGATGGTGAACAAGCGTAGTCATGCGAACCAGGATCGAGATGAGCGGACAGACAAGATACCAAAGGAGCAAACAGAAGTGATGTCAGGAAACCAGAGGTCAAACCAGAACTTGCAGTCAAACCAAGGGGTAATCAAAAATCAGAGTCAGAGGAAGCCGGGTCAGAGTCCAAGTGGTCAGGCAGGAAGCTAGATACTAAGCAGAAAAGCTGGAGCAATAGGAGACTTAGATACTCTGGCACCTACCTGGTGCTTTAAATAGAGAGGCCTATGATCTGATTGGTGGCAGTAGGATCAGAGGTCAGAACAGCAGACCGCCGTCAGGAAGCGCTGAGAAGCATCCCGATGCCTAGGAAAGGAGATGCGAGCAAACTGCGCATGCTGCCAGCAGAGAAAGGCATCTGTCCCTGGCACTTATAATGTGTGCGGGGAAACACTGAAATAATTGTTCCCACCTCCCTTCCAGGGCTCCCATATCGCCCCCCCTCTTTCTTTCTGTTGATAACACTACCCTCTTCTCTGTCCACTGCCTAGAGGTCATCCTTTACTACTCCCTCTCCTTTAAATCTCACATTCAGTTCTTCTCCAAATATTGCCACCTCCACCTCCAAGATCTGGCACTTACTCACCATGGAGGCCACCAAAACTCTTATTCACTCACTTGTAATCTCTCGCCTTGATTAGTTAAAGCTCCTTCTTTCTGACATACCCAACTCCCACCTTTCCCCTAGTCTATCCTGTAGCCCAGCTTATTCTTCTCTCCCGCTGCTTTAGCTCTGCTGTCTCTCTCTGCCAGTTGCTACATTATCTCACCCTGGTCTACAGAATATCTCTGTAATATCTATGTAAGAATATCTCTCTCTATGGGAAAGGCGATTTGCTGTAGGTAAAGATCTCTCTCATGTCCTGTTATTACCGATTTTTTTTTATTAAGTTTTGCAATTTTCAAATAGGGATACAGGAAAAAGGGGGGAAAGGAAGGGGTTAAATTAGAGAAGGATACATAGTGGGAAAGGAACACAACAGTAGGTCATAAATATTCTCATGTCCTGTTCTAAAAGTTTATCCTGGTTTCCAGTGGGAGTCGTAACACTGATTACCTCCTCCAACTCTCACCTCCAGACCTTCACTAGGACTGATCACCACTTGTGCAACAATCTCCCACACTCTATCAAGTTAGCATCTACTCTACAAGGCTTCAAGCCTGCCTTTAAAACTAATTTCTTTAATCAGTCCTCCTCAGAACTCCTTTGCCTCGGCTATCGCCTCCACTCCCACACTCTATTTGTGTCTTTCCCTTCCCTTTAGAATGTAACACAAGCAGGGCCCTGTTCTTCATTTATTATTCCATCACTCTCTGTACCTCTAGGCCTGCTCCCCTAGACCTGTTTTCTTGAGCCCAGGCCTTCTTCACATTTTACCATCACTCTTTCTCACTGTCCTGTAAATAACCTGATCTGCATTACCAAGTTCTCTGGGTATTATTTGTTAAATAGAATATGTCTGATCTCTGTATTATTTTGCTCTTCATGTGTTATGCAACAAGTTATGGATCGTTGCTATCTGTTTATTGTATGCTACTGTAGATGTCATGTAGACCACTCTGGACCTTTTGTGGAACCTTATAAATAAAAGATAATTACCTCTCTGTCTGTATGTATTACCCAGTATTGTTTTATTAATGTTTGTTCCCAATTGTAAAGCGCTACAGAATTTGCTGACGCTATATAAATAAATGTTGATGATGTTGATGATAATTATAATAATATGTTTAAGCCCAACGATAGCATAGAAATGCATCTCAGCATCATTAGCAGAAAATGCTAATGTTACCCTATTTGTACACAATATAATAATGTAATGAAGTGTCATATACATAAGAGAGAATAGTGTCTTGACAGTTATTAATAAATGCAAGAATTGTATTTTACATACAAAATGTAATGAAATACAAATACTTCCACATTGGTTGTTTACCCCATTAAGATTGCAATAGTAATCTTCTTTCCTGCAGTTGTTCAACTGGAAATGACAAATACTCCAGGTGAATGGTTCAATTTTCATACTTATATTTAGTACTTTCGGGAGAGAGACTGGTCCAATCCCACAAGTTGTACAAAAAGAAAGCGATAGGCTGCAGAACTTTGGAAGTAAACATGATAGTTAAATCCAGAAAAACCTGGAGCTTTAATGTTGTCATTTAGTAATTAGGGTGAACTTTAAGAATACTGACATTTTATCCTTGTGACTGTGAAAAGGCTATAAAAATTTGTTAACAGTAGATCTTGTCATTTTATGTAGCAGTAGTGAATCGGTGAACTAGGGATAACATCATTTATTTACCACTGTTTCGATACTTCAATGGGATGAATATCATTTATTAATTCAAAGTTTAATCAGCATAATCCTGTGATTCCAAACATGCTTATTTCTCATCCCTATCTGTAACCCTATCCATATTACCAGTAATAAATTCTGTAACAGAAAGTAGTGTGGATTCTGGAGGTTCCTTGTTGCAGTCATGGCTTCACCTCTCTTTGTGTCGCGATTGGTCTCTTGCATCCCAGGGATAAAGTATTGCCTTTCCCAGAAGAGCTAAAACTAGAGCACCACAGCCTTCTCGACTCACCAGCAGATCAGCCGGACAGCACATGACTTGCGTGTGCCTCATGCAGGCGCGGGCTGGGAGAGGGAACCCCGGGGGACACACAGGCGGCCGCGTCACATGACACAGGATGCGGCTGCGTCATTGATGACGTGGGCGCATTGCCTGTCATGTGATGCGGCCGCCTGTGCGCTGACGCGGCCGCATCTCATGTCATCAAATGCGGCCGCCGGTGAATATGTTTTATATTGCATCCGGGGGGCGGCCGGCCGGCCTACCCCCCGGCCCTAATAGCTGCCCCCCTGCCCCTTGGGCCAGCCCGCCCCTGGCCTCATGTCCTGTGCTGCAGTTCTCATTGGTGACATTTACTCTTCTACCTGTGCACCCCTTGGGAATTCAGAGCCTCGCTTTTGGAACTCAGGCACTGGTCTCAAATTCACTCATTATAGAGTAGTCCCTGATGCTCCCTATTGATACTCATGGTGACATGTCACACACAACAGTCACTATCTAATGCCATTGTGCTATATCAATGTATCAATGTATCAATATATCGACTTGTATAGCTAATTTAATATAGACATTGTGATTGTTGACATTGCTACTGTCGACAATCACAATGTCTACATTTTAAGCATGTCCACAAAATGATTCTGTCAGCATTTACCCTGTCACCATTTTGGTGTCAACAGGATAAACGGCTGATCCACAACCGGGAATATGACCACCACCAACCTAATTAACTTCCATATTATGCAACATGTTTAAGAAGAATTTTTAGAAGTTTACACATTTGACACTTAAACAGGGATACTTGGTTCCACATATTGCATCTTACTATTTATTAGAGATGGGCGGGCTCGGTTCCCCGAGATCCGAACCCGCCCGAACTTTGCCTATCCGAGTATCGAGCCTAGCAGTACTCGATACTCTCCTGCCCGTTCGGAATCAAAATCAAGGCAAAACGTCATTGTGACGTCGTCGGATCTCGGGGCTCGGTTCTCGTGATATTTGAAATGCATAAATACCCGCCTCCACAAAAATTCATCTCCATTTGACAGAGGGAGAGAACAGGGTTAGGTCACAGGCTGTATAAGTGCAGGGGCAGAGCAATAATTGTATTCCTTATTCTTTCAATTATTATTGAAATTCTGCTACCAATTCTATTAGCAATTGTTAGAGCAGGAGGATAGAGGAGGTATTTTTTTCAATATTTTGCACTACAAATGCTTTGGGGTGTCCCATATTCCCCAGTGTGAAACAATAATTTTTCTGGCTCTAAAAAGTCATATCTAGCAGCAGTATCTATAGAATATTTTGCACTACAAGTACTTTGGGGTGTCTCATATTCCCCTGTGCCAAACAATAATTTTTCTGGCTGTAAAAAGTCATATCTAGCAGCAGTATCTATTGAATATTTTGCACTACAAGTGCTTTGGGGTGTCTCATATTCCCCAGTGTGAAACAATAATTTTTCTGGCTCTAAAAAGTCATATCTAGCAGCAGTATCTATTGAATATTTTGCACTACAAGTGCTTTGGGGTGTCTCATATTCCCCAGTGTCAAACAATAATTTTTCTGGCTGCAAAAAGTCATATCTAGCAACAGTATCTATTGAATATTTTTCACTACAAGTGGTTTGGGCTCATTAAAATGGATTCAAAGCAGTCCACATATGAGCAGAATCAGCAAGCAGGTGCTGGCACCAGTCCTGATGGTAGTGTTCCCAGTACGTCATCTGGTAAAGCCTATGTAAAAGTACATAGTCTTTTTAAATCAGGGAGAAAAACACCCAAATTTTTTTTTACCGTGTTGAAGCGAAAAAGAAGTGTAACTGAGGAAAAGTTAACTGCCGATAAAAAAAAAATTGCCAACATGCCATTCTACACACGCAGTGGCAAAGAAAGAATGAGGCCTTCACCTTTCTCTATTAGTGGCAGATCAAAAAATGTTACTGACCCTTTTTCTTGTACGGTCACTCGTGACCAAGCAAGACCAAGTAATTTGGAGTCTAAAAGTGGTGCACAACTACTGTTACGCGTGAAAGTCGAGCTGCAAGAAAACAGTAAGGCATTAGAGGATAATGTATGCTCAGAATCAGAAATTACACCAATCCCTGAGGAGAGTCCATCCACGAGTGGTATGTCTAATCGTGACCATTCTGATAGTGTACCCATAAAGAAGGGCCCTTTCGGCATTTCTGCTGATGTGTGCCTGAACAGCACGAGTGTAGCCGGTGATAAACCAAGTGAGGATGACATCTTGGAATTAGAAGAGAAGGCGACGAGGGCGCTAATGATGATGTTGATGAGGATGATGTAGCCAGATACCAAATTGCCTTTCTCAATTTCTATTTATATTCTACATTCTATAACGGCTGAATAGTTTTCTATTTTACTCCTAGTGGAGAGGGGGTCTGATGCAGACAGATACCAAACTGCCTTTGTCCATTTATTTTTATATTGTTCAGTCTATGCAGGCTGCTTTTTTTTCTATTTAACTACAAGTGGAGGAGGGGGGCATAGTCAGCCACCAAACTACCTTGGTCCATTTATTTTTATATTGTTCAGTCTATGCAGGCTGCTTTTTTTTCTATTTAACTACAAGTGGAGGGGGGGGGGGCTGATGCAGACAGAAACCAAACCACCTTTGTCCATTTCTATTTATATTCTACAGTCTATAATGGCTGAATTGTTTTCTATTTTACTACTAGTGGAGAGGCGGTCTGATACAGACTGCCACCAAACTGCCTTTGTCCGTTTCTATTTAATGCACAGTCAATGCAGGCTGACTACAAGTGGAGGGTGTAATATACACACAAAAATTATGGCTGCATTGCCAATAGTCAAAGATGGAGGGGAAGACAGCCAGGTTTGTCTGTATAATTTGCAGGCAAGTGTTAGAATTAATGACGGCCTACCAGGGATTAAACTGTTTTTTTCTTAATTTATTAGCTTTAGAATTACCTCACTTATCCAAGAAACTTGTGGAGCACTAAATTAGGTTATTTTAGACCAAAAAAATGTTATTTTTTGCAAAAATAGCAAAACAAAACCAAACAAAACCAAAACACGCATTCCAGATCCAAAACCAAAACACGGTGGTCAGTGACCATCTCTACTATTTATTAACTTGTCAATAGTGCCAAAGTGATCCTTTATTTGACCACTAATAGGAATTATAAAGTATACAACAATGAGTTACTATACACAATGCTATGTTTTTTTTATCATAGGCACAATCTCAACCTTTTTAATCTATCCGTTGCTTTTTACAATGATATGCAAACTCCAAAACATTTTACTGTCTAATGCGTGCCAAACAAAGAACCTGACAAGTGGTGCAGGAGCGCTGCAAACATGAGTTGGTCACTGCCTCTGCTATAAAGCAAATTGTTGGGCATATGAGGATCAGATCCCTATATTTGGGCATTTGAGGATCAGGTCACTATAGTTGGGCATATGTGGAACAGATCACTATAGTTGGGCATATGAGGATCAGATCACTATTGTTGGGAAAATGAGGATCAGATCCCTATTGTTGGGAATATGGGGATCAGATCACTATTGTTGGGGATATGAGTATCAGATCACTATAGTTGGGTATATGTGGATCAGATTACTATTGTTGGGGATATGAGGATCAGGTCACCATTGTTGGGTGTATGAGTGGAAAATCAATACTGATTTGCATATCAGTGTCATATTACTACTGATGATCATATAAGAGTCATATTAATACTGATGACACACTTTGATTGTGGCTGTAAAAGACAGGGCTTCTTTTGGTGAAGGACTCATTCATTTGCACTGGGCAATCTACTGTTCTGAGCACAATCGCTGGGAAATTTCACATGAATTGACTTCCGCTATGAAACAGGCCATTTTGTAGAGGTGTACAGTTACCCTTATATATGCTTTAAGTTCCGCTTTTGCTGCATCATTATAAACTGTATTTGTCCTTTTGCATTTCACTATATGAATAGAACTGGGACAATCAGTGGCTGAACTACCGTTGGTGCGGCAAGTGCCATGCTCCGGAGCCCATAGATATAATGGGGACACTGCATGGCAGATGCAGAGGGTCAGGGCCCAGGTTCCCTTCTCCCCGAAATGGGGCCCATAGCTTGCTAGTTCCGTCTCTGGGGAGAATGATGGTCAATTCATTCTGCTGCATAGTGTGGATGTGGTAGGAGTACAGCATGCTTAAAGAGGCAAATATTTCACAAGGACTGTGGAGCTAGCAGAGGTCAGGTCTATTTCTACACTTTTATAATGAGACTCATTTTGTTCCTTTCAGTTGTACTTTACTATGTGTCAACATGTATGTAATATCATTTTACTATTGTTTTTTTCCTTTTATGTTAACTCGTCAGCAGAACCACTTCCCACCTAGCAGCCCACTCCAAAATTTGAGGAACCAATACACACTCCTTCTTAACAATAAAACTTTTTTCAGAAGGCTTTTACTTAGAAGTCGTTATTTTTAAAATAATGAATGTAATTGCCAAGCTTTATATACACTATTCAGAGAGAATTTGAAATCAAATTAATTCTATATGGATTTGATGTAGCAACATTTACACTTTAATTTTTCTAAATATATTTTTTTAGTTGATATTATATCATAAAATAGTCAACTGGTCCATTTCTGGTTATTTTTAAACGGCAATATAATTGTGATTGGATAAGATATGAATTATTGTTAAATGTATTTAACAACAAATATTCTTTTTTTCCAAGTACAATGTCTGTCACAGTGGAGAAAGTCATTGTTGGAGAATCTATTTATACTTGTGAGAGTGATAGCATTAGTGCAGCGGAAGCCGACGTCACAGGTAGTTATCTTAAGATGATCTACAGGGCATTGCCATTCTGACTGTTGCCAAAAGGAGAAAGAAGTCTACTCTTACATAGCTGAATAATTGTTGAATTTGAAAAAACAGTTTTCCTTGTTTTGTTACTGTCTTCTCAATTGTAAAGCACTGTAGAGTGTGCTGGTGTTTGTAATAAACTGATATTATTATTATTATTATTATTATTATTATTATTATTAATAATAATAATAATAATAATAATAATAATAATAATAATAATAATAATAATAACAATCTATTAATTGCAATGTTTCATAACCCATGCTAATATATTGCGTTATTATTGCCAGTAACCCTGTATAATATATTTTGCTAGGATGTGGTCTTGTGTCCTTTGTGGGGTCCTTAAACCAAACCGTTTGTCACAGAATATTCTGTAGAAGTCAGCATGTCAGCGAGCGAAGCAATAATGTACGAACCATTGTGACGGCCAAGGAAACATCAGTCTGTAGTCCATCCAGGAGGCAAGGCCATTACAGCTGTAATATAGCAACCACCAGATCACACCTGCCATTGTTGTCCTGATGCAACCTCAGAATCAGACCATTTTGAACCCCCCCCCAAGCTCCAACGTCAACCTTGAGGATGACCTGATTTCTTCAAATGTGTATTTAATGGACATTGGGAAGAGAAGTATTATGTAAATACAAAATAGCATATAACCAATTACGGATGTCATTGCTATTTCCAAATGTAAAGATGTAGCCTCACCTCTCTTCCTTCTGCCACTCATGACCCTGAAACTCTTCAGCACCCAGAATCAGGTGAAACATGGTGGCATTGCTGAATATTATACAATTGCCCAATGCAAAAATGGATACATACCCCACAACTGCAGTCACGCTTATACAAGTTGTACACTTTCCCCACTTGGACAATTATGATTTATTCTTCATCAGCCAGTACCACAATCAAAAATACAATTAAAATTTGTGAACGTTGTATCAACAGTAACGATACACATGTGTCAGAGGAAGCATAAATAGAGGTGGTCAAAATACAGGACGTATTTAGAGATAAAAAATACTTCTAAACAGGTTAGCTATACACATAGGGACTAATATATGGCTTCTTCTGTTATTGTTTATATCACCAATCATATTACGCAGTACTGTATAGCAGATATGTAGTCATGCACATCAGTCCCTGTCCCATTGGAGCTTACAAACTGGATTCCAAATAAAACACACCCATTAGACTAGAGCTCATTATGTCAGAAGCCAATTAACCTACCAGTATGTTTTTGGACCATAAGAGGAAACATCAGGAGGAAACCTACGCAAACAGAGGGACAACATACAAATTCCACACAGATAGGGTCCTGATAAGAATCGAACTCATGAATCCAGCGCTGTGAGACAGCAATGCTAACCACTGTGCCACTGAGCTACCCGCTGTGCCTCTGTGCAGGTTTGTGCATTAACCAACACAACAGTCACTGAGTGTTACCCAGAAACATTAAAAAAAATGTTGACACAACCATGACTTAGTCATGCACAACATCCTGACACACTTACTGAGCAACCAAATATAGCACATTCACTGACACAGCAGTCACTGATTAATTTCTTCATCACCTCAATTGTCACATCAGTAACATGGGAACAGAGTCCATCAAGATCCCAACCAGAGACCCCGGACAAATAACAGATATGTAATATACAGCTTCTTCATTTATGAAATGTTAAATCGGGCGCTGTCCACTTGCTGATAAAAGGTTTATCCTTTTCTCCTGCAGAAAATATAAATTTGGTTAAGTGACCCAAGGACATACATTTGTTTTTAAGTAAAATTACTCGACATAAATGACCTAACTCCTAACCGAGGGAAAAAATTGTGAAGGCCTTGCAGTTTCTCTTTATTGATGCTAAAATTGGAATGGTTAAATATTTAAGTCCATTTAAAAACCTACTGCTCTGAAGTAGATCATTAATCCCCACTTCTACCTGCTTGAACATTGAGAGTTGTTTGCCAAACTAGGGCAGAATGAACCCTCTGGCTCCTGATTGAATGTCTTTATACACTTGTGAAATAGAACTTGTTAAACAGAAGTTTCAAACACACACACACACATATATATATATATATATATATATATATATATATACATATATATAAAAGTGAAAAAAGTAATGTAGGCTCTTAGTGAAATGTGATACCACAACTTCAAAACCACATGTGTACAATAAAAAACACACCATCAAAAGTCTAAAAGGATAAATATAACATACAATTTATACAGCAGGCAGCTCCTTAATTTTTAGCACTTATTTGCAAGTGCCCAAATAGATCTAAAAAACAAATATAAAAGCACCACACATAGTGTATCACAAATAAATCAATCACTACAACTCACTACAACTGTAGTGATTGCAGAGCATTCTGCAAGAGGCTCATAACATGCAGTATCGGGACTCATGCATCACAGACCGAAAAGCTAATTGAATATGCCCCTAGCAGCTTCCCTTAGTGCACATTTTAGAACAAGAATTCTTAAAGAAAATTGAATCACAAAATAATTCATAATACCCAAAATTATCTAATTAGAAACTGATTACTTTTTTAAGAATGCATTAGACAGGGATGAAGAGGGACAGTTTACAGTCTGAGCTGGTGGAAATTGGAGTTTTTTTGCATCTCTAAAGGATAATGGTCACCGCCCTGGCTATGGGCATGCTGTCCAACATTGTACATCCTTTCAGGACCACGAAGAATAAAGTCATAAAAAAGGTAAGAAAAAAGAAAACCAGATGGACCAATCAAGAACTCATCCTGTGTTGGGAAAGAGGCACAATAAATGTTATTAATCTTTCAGTAGTTTTGCTGAGAATTCGCCGAAAAAAACAGCTACAGAAGACAGGTGACAGTGCACCGCTAACACTGACAACGTTTGTTACTGAAAACTTGGGATCACTGTTTTGTGCCCCAGTGCAAAAAAATGTGCAAGTGGGCTAGCGGAGGAATAGGGCTAAGCGATGCTACAGAACCAACTGGTGGTGTACAAGACAATGACCAGGGACAGGCCATGGGTCAGGACAGGCGCTGAACAAAGAGTAACAGGTAACCAAGCCAAAGGTCAGGGCAGGCAGCAAGCAAGGAGACTCCAGAGATTTAGTCAAGAGTCGGGACAGGCATCACACAGGAAACACCCAGAACAAAGCAGAAGTCAGAAGCCTGGAGAGCAACAAAACAAGCACCATGTTCAGCAGGGACAATGCTGTGTAGCACACAGCATTAACACTATCAGCGGCAGTGAGGCTCTGCACTTCCTGCCTTTTGTATCTCCAGGATCCAATTAGAACGATCATTTGAAGTGAACCCCCAAGAACAGTAATTGTATTGCGGTCAAGTAACAGCCTGGTGGACCTGGAAGCAGAGAACTAGCACCATTGCCATGGCAGCCAGGACGGAGAAGCAGATAGTGGTGGTTACCGGTACACGAACCGCCACCAATCGGACCAATGTCCGCTCCTAACAAAGACAAATTCTTGTCACATTTAATACAGATGCATTTTTAGCTGTAGTCCCACAATTGAAGAGCTGACCTGGTTAAATACATCATTAAGCGGGAATATGAATTGTGGCCACTACAAATATCCAGATCTTACGTTAAAATCATTGAAACAGCCTGGACCTAATTCAACATTAATTAGTTTATAAATGCAAATCTCTCCCAAGAGTGGTGATTGCAGAGTACACGATAAACAACATTTTAATACATCCCCCGAAAGGTGCTCCTTGTGAAATATACAATTATATGGCTATGAACTACATTGAAGCATACCACTACTTCACCATCATGTGAGACCACGTGATCTGTTGAGAGTGTCCAATGTGGCAAAAACAGTTCTGGGCACTGTGGATGCTGATCCTAAATTTTAACCTTAAAAATAAGACTTATGTTTTTAATATTTTTAAGCCCATATACCAAGCTGATGGAACCACCAAAGGTTATGCCTTCATCTGATACTACAAACTACCATTGTTGGTGAATCCTGTGGCGGTACACGTGAGTGCACCTCTGACTCTTGTATTCATTTAAAGCTTTTCATACATTGATTTTTTTACATTGACTTTTTTTTATTCCCTTATTGCACAACCTCATACAGTAATTATACTTTCATATTGTTGCTTGCTACTATTTGTTGTGGAAACATTTATATATTATAATAGAACTCTTTGTAGTTATTCTTTATAATAGGACTAACAATTGCAACCTAAAGTGGACTATATAAGTTTACATCTTCTGCCTTGTTGAGATGACATAGGTAATACTAGACATATAAAACTATTCTATATCATAATACATCATAATATTGGATAAGTAATGCCAGGCAATAATTCCGTATTGACTTATGATTTATTATTGTGTTCTTTTACTGTGTTTGTAAGTGCTACATCCTTCTACATCACGACTCAGGTCTTCCTATTAAGCTGCTAGTGAAGAAGTTTACAATCTGTGCCTGCTCTGTTTGATAACACATATATAGACCTCGCAAAAATGTTTCCACCACTGCTGTCAAGACTTCATTCTCACCTTGCGAGCTCCACACCCAGGGAGATCAATTTTTCTCTTCTTTTTTTGCCCTAATACAAAAATGAAGTTTCCAGTCCATAAACAAAACAAATAGAATTCTACAGTGTTGCTTTACTCCAGATCACACACAAAGTCCCTGCTTAACCCCTTAACTTCTGTTGGACCTTAAAGATTTAGAGCAACAATTGTATATTACAATACTAGATCTATAATCGGTCTCACTCTAAAATGTGTAATTTTCTTTTACTGAAAAAGGACAGCAAAGAGACATTTCCAATGCTGGCAAGGGGTAAAAGACAGTGGTAGCTCTCTTTATGTACAATCTCGCAGGTGACATCTCTAATTCAGATTGACAACTGACATGTGGGGGTAAGTGTATCAAGGTGATTTGAGCCATCAAGTCCTTGTATTGAATAGCAATTTTTAGTCTCAATTCAGATCTCGTTGTCAATATTGAGCGAGTTGAAGCGGTTTTAAAAACTTTCAAACTGTTCTTGTTTAGTTTTAAAATCGCGATTTTCAAACCAATACTCACTTCTGATTGGCTGGAAGTGTTAAATGCAAAACTTGTGCGATATTGACCTCACCAACACTATAAAAACCACTCTACTTCCTCATTTGAGTTGATAGGAGTTTAAGGAGTATAGTGAGAATAGTGGAAAGTGCAGGAGAGTATGGATTGTTGAAAAAGGTGTGTTGTAAGTGATATTTGTTGTTGTTTTTTTCTTACTTGATTTATCTGCCCTTGTTTGTCTCATAGTCTGTGTGTTTAAATCCTTTTTCTTATATGGTGAGTGTTTTTGTTTGTTGTGTTCTGTATTTCCCCTGAGTTTTGTCAGTTGTTCAGGATGGTGAGAGGAAGGATAGGTGAGGAGTCTAGGGAGAGTGGGGAGGAGGAGAGAGGAGCAAGGAGGTGAGGAGGAGCAAGAGTTCTAGAAGAGGGAGGGTCCTCTGCCTCTTTGGGTAAAACTAAGTCTAGGCGGAGTGGGGCGCAGTGTGTGCTTTAGTCATGAGGAGAACTGTGTTCACAATATAATTCCAGTGTATGAGCGGCTTTTGGGCACTCTAGCTGCCAAAACTGCCTTTTCCAGGATAAAGCAGATGTGGACAGCAGTATGTGATACGGGAAATGCAGTGAATGCTGTGGGGCCCATCAAAAGGTCAATTTAAAATTGGTGCAAAAAAATCTCAGATATAAAAGGACGAGTCAAGGAGGAGATGGCTGAGGAGAGGCGAGAGGCTGCAGGGACTGGTGGTGGGCCCACACTGGACATACCATACACCTGCTATGGGGCAGAATTCAAACAACTCATCACTAGAGAGTTATTTGATGGGATCAATGTCCAGGACAGGGACAGGCCTCTGTCCCAACCTGCGGCTGGTGAGTAATGTCTGAAATGTAATTTTTAAACCCTGTACGGCAAAATAACAATCATGCATCATGTAAATGTGATACATTTTTGCACATTGAATGCAGAAACCTGACACATATTAGATAAAGTGCTAAAGACATGTGGATGTCATCTTTTTAGTTCACAGCTTCAAAATTGATCCCCCCCCAAATTTTTAGAATAACAAATCTTACATTTTCCCATACACAGGTTTGTCACAACCACAGACAACCCCAGCAGTTACTTGTCAGGATGAGGAGGAACCGTTAGAAGATAAATCCACCTACGTCTAAAAAATTAGGTTATGGGATTTGGGTGGGGGGGTTACTTCTCAGCTCAGTACAAAAAAAATCAAGGACAGATGAACACCGGGCAGGTAGCATCACCTGCCCCCCACTCCCCATTTCACCTACCCTCTTCCACTTTCACTCCTGTTTGAATGTAGGTCTATACCCCTTTATTTTATTTGTTGTTTTTCTTTTGTGAGGATAGATGACGTTGCCTGTTGCAGATGTTATTGTTATATATTCTTACATTTGTGCCATTTTATTCTCAATAAAAACAGAGTACACCAATAAAATGAGGTTACATATTTCATGTCACTGTCGTTACACATTCTCCTTTAGGCATAAACACCTGTAAATGGTTTTGTTCAGGTAATGTTGATTCAATTTTAATTTTCTTTAATTTTCAAAGGAACCTCCCAAGAGTATAGACAGCAGAGTGTAATGTTGAAACTGGCCAATCACTCAAACTAGCAGAGGAAAAGCACATTATGCTGGAATGTGTGGTGAACTTTGCCGAAGTTGTGGAGGCTGGGCCACAGAATCTTCAGCCAGCAGCTAAACCGAGCCACCGGCAATCATCCACAGCTCCAAATGTGACTGCCTCGGCCGAACATTTCCGACAAGTTGAACAAAATATATTGGTCTTTCATCAGGAAACAATAAGGGGGATTGAAAGGCAGCTGTCCAAAGGCATAAACACAGGGCCTGATTAAGGGTTGTGGCCGCCCTAGGGTAATACGGCCGCAGGGCCCCCCCCTCCCCCTCCTCCGAATATATAGGTGTATAGGAACACTCCTGAATATGAATGTTCAGGTGTATTCTCCAGCATTCAAATTTAGACAGATTGTGCCATTGTCTCTTACCTGTTCTTGCTCTTCTCTCTTGCAACTTTGTTATCCTCTCGCTGGCTTCTGGAAAGTTGGCGTCCTGTTTTGAAAATGCAAAAATGTATTATAATGCAAACCCTGAATGATCAGGCCCTTTAGTTAAAACAAAACACTCCACTATGGCCAGCTAAAAGTACCCCATTGGACAGGCATATATAAGCAATATCTGAATATTTGTTGTCAATCAAATACAAACCTCTACCAGCCCCATCTCACTAATATTTAGTATTCTAGTGATTGCTGAGACCACCCATGTGACCACCACACAATCATGAGATTCTGCCCCCCAAAGCTGCTCTATTTTTTAAATACCCCCTGCAGCCATTTTCCTTAACCACAACCCCCCCCCACAGCCATTTTCCTTAACCCCTGCTGCAGCCATTTTCTTTACCTCCCACCCTGCATCCATCCCCCTTGCAGCTATTTTCCTTACCTCCACTCTGTAGCTATCCCCCCCACATCACATCAAAACTCCCCCAGTCACATATATCAGCCCCCCGTCATCTGCCCTCGTTCATACATATCAACCTCTCTCCCTCCCTATAGATTTTCATGGCAGCCCCCCCCTCCCACCCTATAGATTTGTATGACAGTCCCCCTCTCCCTCCCTATACATATGCATGACAGTCCCCCCTCTCCCTCCCTATAGATATGTAGGGTAGTCCCCCTTCCTCCCTATAGATATGCAGGGTAGTTCCCCCCTCCTCCCTATAGATATGCAGTGTAGTTCCCCCCCTCCCTATAGATATGCAGGGTAGTTCCCCCCCTCCCTATAGATATGCAGGGTAGTTCCCCCCCCTTCCTATAGATATGCAGGGCAGTTCCCCCTCCCTATAGATATGCAGGGCAGTTCCCCCCCTCCCTATAGATATGCAGGGCAGTTCCCCCCCCTCCCTATAGATATGCAGGGCAGTTCCCCCCCTCCCTATAGATATGCAGGGCAGTTCCCCCCCTCCCTATAGATATGCAGGGTAGTTCCCCCCCTCCCTATAGATATGCAGGGCAGTTCCCCCCCCCTCCCTATAGATATGCAGGGCAGTTCCCCCCCCTCCCTATAGATATGCAGGGCAGTTTCCCCCCCCCCCCTCCCTATAGATATGCAGGGCAGTTCCCCCCCCTTCCCTATAGATATGCAGGGCAGTTCCCCCCAACCTATAGATATGCAGGGCAGTTCCCCCCCCCCTCCCTATAGATATGCAGGGCAGTTCCCCCCCCCTCCCTATAGATATGCAGGGCAGTTCCCCCCCCTCCCTATAGATATGCAGGGCAGTTTCCCCCTTCACTTACCTGTAGTTGTGCCAGCGTCGCTCCTCTCCTCAGATCAGCATATAGGAAGTGAAGACGTCCTGCTTCCTGTCTGCTGCACAGCAACAGGCAGCCTGGCGATTGGCTGTGTGTTGCTAACCACTGACCACCAATGCTTTTGATCGTCGAGCCCTCCACCCCCCCGCGGCGACCCCGCCCCGCGGCGACCGCCCCTCCCCCACCCCGAAAAAAAAAATGAATGAAGAAAAAAAAAAAAATGAATGAAAAAAATAAATAAATACCCGCAGCGCCGCGCCCCCCGGGACCCAGCGCCCCAGGCTGCAGCCTGGTCAGCCTAGTGGTTGATCAGGCCCTGCATAAACACCAAATCCATCAAACACAGGTTCAAATGACGACCAGTTTTGAGTGAATAGATGCCAGCCTTATTCACATTACAATGGCAATTAATAATCTGACTAGGGCTGTGACTGAGCTTTCTGGAAACTTGGTCACAGCTTGTGGCCAGGTTGAAAATATGTTAATGGCCTGACTACCTGTGCTATCAACATCAGGTGACAGCAGCCACAGGGCGATGCCTAGTACATCCCAGTCACCGACTCCGCCACGTGCTTGTGTGTGGATCAGGGGAGGAAGACGGCCATCAACCAGCTGCAGCACTGATCCGGAAACCACACCAAATCATTTTGTTAGTGTTGTGATTGTAAGTCTTAGTGCTATTTTTTCCCTTTATTATCTTCTCCAAAAATAAAAGTGCAGTTTTGTACATTTAAACCTTGGTTTCTAACTGTCCTAATACATTTTATTTAAACGTAAATCAAAATTTGATGAAATTTAGTAGTAGCAGTTGTGATTTACGTTAATATACTTAGTGGGGTAATTATGGTATAAATAGTCCAAAGGTTTTTTTTTACTTACCTTTTTTTTTACTTAACTGGATTTAAATGGAAACACATACACAAATCCTTTATTTGTTGGAAGCGGTTTAAGTGACACAATACTGTGGTTATGTTGTATAATCTAAAAGTTCATATTTTAAAATAAAAAAGTGTGTGTGTCCCCCAACCATATTCACCCTACTGCTGCCAGCCTAGGTGGTGGGTGTGGGGTAATAAAAAAATATATGTTAATACTAAAGACACCATTTTGTGCTGGTATGCTACAGGTCCCTACAAGCCCAGACGGCCATGAACAGTCTGGGCATGTTGGTGCTTGTAGTACTACAAGCACCGGCATACCCATGGCTGCCAGGGCCCGCTAGGACCTGTAGTGCACCAACACAAAATCTAAAGAAACTAGGCACCTCGCTTTACCAATCATTTTATTAAAAATACAACACCCCAGTAATACTTACCAACGTCTGTGTTCTTCATCTGTAATGGATCCAATCTTGTAAGCTTTTAAAAAATAACTATAACTAATTCAAACATGTAAAAGCAAAGAAATAATTACTTGCAGCTTGTAAACTCCAAAAAATAATCCAGGACCCACATTTTTTGTTTTAAAGTTAGGTCATTCATTGGGTATTATTTTCGCTAACATTGGGCAGCAGTGGAAAGCTGGTGTGTTTGCTAATTTCACCTATCCAAAACAGCGTGTTCGATTCTGGCGAATTTCACAGCAATTTTGGCCGTGTTTGCAAAATCATATATATGGCGGCTTGTATTGTTAGAGTGGCCAAATGCTGAGATGGCGATTTGTAGCATGTCGATTTTGTTACAATCACTTTACTGGCGATTTACTATCATCTCGCACTTTAATACATAGGCGAGTTTAAACTTGCCCGAGAAAACCGCTGAAAACCTCAAATCACACCTTAATAAATTTGTCATCATCCATTTTATATGGTAAGTAATTCCACAGCTTAACCACCTTTACCGTAAAGAACCCCTTCCTATGGTAAACACATTTTTAGATGACAAGCCTCCTTGTTATCTAATTTTTCTAACCTCTCCTTATAATCCCCTTTCAATCCCATAATGAAGTTGCTCTCCTCTGAACTCTCTATCAGGTTTCCCTACATACTTCTTATAGTGAGGTTATAAAAGCTATATTCAAAATGTGACCAAACTAGTGACTTATAAAAATGATGCATCATGTGCATTTAATTCCCTTTTTATGCTTTTGATGATTTTTATTTCTGCTTTCCCAGCAGCTGCCTGGCACTGAGTGCTACTACTCAGAATTGAAGTTATTTTTGAATGCTAATTTCTCAAATTTTCAATTTCTTGTGTAAGTAGCATAAACCAGTGTTGGCTAACCTGTGGCACTCCAGGTGTTCTGAAACTACAAGTCCCAGCATACCCTTCCAGCAATAAGCTGCTATATATTGGCGAAGCATGCTGGGACTTGTAGTTTCACAACACCTGGAGTGTCACAGGTTAGCCAACACTGGCATAAACTATGTACAGAAACTCATACTTATTACACTATATGTAAAGTATGTCCTGTAGGCTGCACTTTGGCCAGCAATTGTATTACGCAACACCAGGATAATGTTGACATTGGTTAAGACCGTGTTAAATGAATAGGTGTTTTCATTGTACGGTATTTATAAACACATAAACATTGCTAAGTGAGTGTGTATTGTATAAATGCTTAATTTGTAGATAATTTAACAGGGAACAGTTCAGCTTTTCTGTTATGTTTTTGTATTCACAACATGAAACATGATCTGTTAAACACAGCATTTCACCCATGACATTTCCAGCTTGTATGAATAAGTCAGTGTTCTGTGTATCATGTGGTGCTAGAGGTGTATTTATTAAGCATATTAATGCATGTTGCAACTGAGGATACATTTTCTGTCACAATTACGCACACATTCTCTAATACAAATACTACTATAATCGTGTATCTTTGCATCAGTGAATGAATAAATGTCAATTACTCGGAGCATCTATTTAAATCCAAGGACATTTACTCTGCAGAGTGGTTTATTTATCAACAGAATTATGTCCTTCTGACGGTGTAAATAATAGGTAAATGCATGTTTGTAGAGAAAGCACTCTAACATAAAGATGGACTACATGAAAGTGATCTGATCGGTGGATGACTATGGGAGGGGGGAAGGGGGACCAGGGAAATTGCCCCTCCCCAGTAGGGGCATGATGTCTGCGACCTCACACTACGTGCAGGCCCGTGACGGCAGAGACAGGTAGACAGAGAAAAGCGCTCGGCCGCTCTGATTGTGCTTTAAACACAATCAAAGCAGCCGGGCAGCAGACTCTGCCTGTCTTTCTCTGATGAACAGACCTGCACATGGTGAGCGGCTGCAGGCAGCACCTATCACAGAGGGGGAGGAGACTAACTTGCGCTCCCTAAAACAAAATTCCAGATCCGCCCCTGATGCAGAGTCATAATGAAAGATGAAAGATAATGAATAACATGGATGTCAGCCTGAGAAAAGCACAGGCTTTTCACAGGGAGGATTCCAAATATGCATTTCACCCAAAAATTCCAAGGCTATGCATATACATTCTCTTCAAATTCAACATAGAGGGTGTGATTCACTAAATACCCAGGTCAGACACGGTTTCAACCCATGTTGTATCTCTTCACACAGCAGGTAAATCCTGGGTCTTCGCCTTTCTCACTGGACACGTCTGCCCTGCATTATCAAGTCATTAAAAGGAGACAGCAGAGGCTCTTATAGATGACATAACAGAGGCTCTTATAGATGACATAGCAGAGACTTATATAGATGACATAGCAGAGGCTCTTATAGATGACATAGCAGAGGATCTTATAGATGACATAGCAGAGGCTCTTATAGATGACATAGCAGAGACTTATATAGATGACATAGCAGAGGCTCTTATAGATGATATAGCAGAGGATCTTATACATGACATAGGAGAGACTCATATAGATGACATAGCAGAGAGTCTTATAGATGACATAGCAGAGGATCTTATAGATGACATAGGAGAGACTCATATAGATGACATAGCAGAGAGTCTTATAGATGACATAGCAGAGGATCTTATAAATGACATAGGAGAGACTCATATAGATGACATAGCAGAGGCTCTTATAGATGATATAGCAGAGGATCTTATAGATGACATAGGAGAGACTCATATAGATGACATAGCAGAGAGTCTTATAGATTACATAGCAGAGGATCTTATACATGACATAGGAGAGACTCAAATAGATGACATAGCAGAGGCTCTTATAGATGATATAACAGAGGCTCTTATATATGACATAGCAGAGAGTCTTATAGATGACATAGCAGAGGCTCTTATATATGACATAGCAGAGAGTCTTATAGATGACATAGCATAGGCTCTTATAGATGACATAGCAGAGACTCATATAGATAAAATAGGAGAGACTCATATAGTTGACATAGCAGAGACTCTTATAGATGACATAGCAGAGACTCTTATACATGATATAGCAGAGACTCATATAGATAAAATAGGAGAGACTCATATAGTTGACATAGCAGAGACTCTTATAGATGACATAGCAGAGACTCTTATACATGATATAGCAGAGACTCTTATAGATGATATAGCAGAGGCTCTTATAGATGACATAGCAGAGGGTCACATAGATGACATAGCAGAGAGTCTTATAGATGACATAGTAGAGGCTCTTATAGATGACATAGCAAAGGGTCACATAGATGACATAGCAGAGGCTCTTATAGATGACATAGAGTCATATAAAGTGGACAGTGACTGCATTGCTGTAATCATGGTAGTCGAGACATATTAGCAGCTACTGTGTTGTATGGAGTTCCTGTATTATTGTGGATTCCTTATGTTTCTGTATGCAAAAGCCAGCTTAATGCAACTGGTTACAGTCTGTAATCTGGCCCAGTGTTATTTCCACAGGAGAAGGGCAGAATTTTTGGCTGAGAGGGCTAAATACTTACACAGGAGGAGAGCCTTTATGTTGTCCACAATTGGCACCATAGTCAAATTCAGCACTGGGACAAATAGAAGAATGTGGACCAGAGAACGACGTCATGGACAAGCTTCCTGATGTACAGTTGAAGGTTATGATGATGAGTAGAGTATGACACACTTTCACATGTTGCGTGCAACATTTACTATTTGCTAGAACTCATCATTCCAGCCCTAGCTAAGCAAATGACAAACTATTGAAAACCCATTGAACCAAGTAGGAGAGTAGCCATTGTGTTGTGGTGGGATGTAACCCAGGGAAAATGCCGCACAATTTTGTGTTTGCTTGGAGTAGGGCTATCCACTGTTTGCACTTTAGTGCATGAAGTGACTGCCGCATTGGTGAGAACCCTGTACCACCGTTTCATCTGCATGCCACATGGACAGCGCCTACATTAGACCATTTAAGGTATCAAACAAAGTGAATATCCGCAGTGGGCTGGAGCCATAGATAGGACACACATCCTAATTATTGCACCCAGACACAACTCGCCAGACTAAAACTGGCATTCAATTATTCAACAGGCTGTAGATGACCACAATTTTTACTAAGCATAATATGTTCTCGATGTTTTGGATAAAAAATAGCTAACAAGTAATTTATCTCCTCTACTATTATATCTACATAGTAATTAAAATGTATTCAATTGTGTTTCACAGATGTTTACGTTGGCTGGCCCCGGTCTGCGCACGATACCGGAATTCTTTCCAATTCTGACCTCTACCAAATTGCAGAGGAGCAACATGATGGTTGGCTTTTGCCTAGAGAGGTAAGAATTAATTTTTTGTTTAAATAGGTCTGTAATGTAAAGTATTGGATGTTTTAATTTATATTTATCCTACAAGGCTGGTTATGAAATGTTCTTCAATTTTATTTGGTTTAGTATTTTTCATCTTACCAGTTTTAGAATTTAACAGCACAGGTGGTGTCATGGTTAGAATTACTGTATTTACAGCACCGAGGTCTTGGGTCCTATTTACATGTCAAAAGCTACTGTGATGAGTATGTATATTCTCCCTGTGCTTGCAAGGGACTTCTTCAGATGCTACGGCTAATAATAATTGTACACGCAGATAATGAGAGTGGCTGGAAAGAAATTAATATGTACCGTGTATATGATTGTCAGTCCCACATCTAAAATTTTCCTCTATTGTATGTATTTAAATGATATATAGCTAAACAAACATCTAACACAGTGTTAAATTAGAGCAGAAGAAATAATATTTCATCAATAACTGGAAACTAACTTTTGAGTGGTTATTTAAAGCGATTAGTTATTAAATGATCATTACCATATTACCCTTACCATTACCACATCCCTTATAATTGCTTCAGTGCTATTATCACATTCCTTTACAGCACCCTATGTTGTATTCTTTTTATGAAAACTTTAAAAATGTTTACTGTTTTTGAGATGTGTGGCTTTTCTGTGTGCTACCTTTCCTTTGTGTTGGCAAATAACTTTCTTTATGGTTTTGGAATGGTTATTAAATTGTGTAATAAGCAGAGCTTTGTCATCTTGCTGAGTAGGTCTTTTCTTACATTTTTTTCCAATATCATCATCGATCTTTGATAATATATACAGTCATGGCCAAAAGTTTTGAGAATGACACACATTTTGTTTTTTCACCAAGTCTGCTGCCTCAGTTTTTATGATTTCAATTTGCATATACTCCAGAATGTCATGAAGAGTGATCAGATGAATTGCAATTAATTTCATAAGTCCCACTTTGCCATGACAATGAACTTTATCCCAAAAACATTTCCACTGCATTTCAGCCCTGCCACAAAAGGACCAGCTGACATCAGGTCAGTGATTCTCTTGTTTACACAGGTGAGAGTGTTGACGAGGACAAGGCTGGAGATCACTCTGTCATGCTGATTGAGTTAGAATAATAGACTGGAAGCTATAAAAGAAGGGTGGTGCTTGAAATAATCGTTCTTCTTCTGTTAACCATGGTTATCTGCATGTAAACATGTGCAGTCATCATAGCTTTGCACAAAAAGTGCTTCACAGGCAAGGATATTGCTGCTCGTAAGATTGCACCTAAATCAATCATTTATCGGATCATCAAGAACTTCAAGGAGAGAGGTTCAATAGTTGTGAAGAAGGCTTCAGGGTGCCCAAGAACATCCAGCAAGTGCCAGGACCATCTCCTAAAGTTGATTTAGCTGCGGGATTGGGGCACCACCAGTGCAGAGCTTGCTCAGGAACGGTAGCAGGCAGGTGTGAGTGCATCTGCACGCTCAGTGAGGCGAATACATTTGGAGGATGGCCTGGTGTCAAGAAGGCCAGCAAAAAAGCTACTTCTCTTCAAGAAAAACATCAGGGACAGACTGATATTCTGCAAAAAGTACAGGGATTGGACTGCTGCGGACTGGGGTAAAGTCATTTTCTCTGATGAATCTCTTTTCAGATTGTTTGGTGCATCTTAAAAAACGCTTCTCCGGAGAAGGAAGGGTGAGCTCTACCATCAGTCCTGTGTCATGCCAACAGTAAAGCATCCTGAGACCATTCATGTGTGAGGTTGCTTCTCAGCCAAGGGAGTGGGTTCACTCACAATTTTGCTTAAGAACACAGCCATGAATAAAGAATGGTACCAAAATATCCTCCAAGAGCAACTTCTCCCAACCATCCAAGAACAGTTTGGTGACGAACAATGCCTTTTCCAGCATGATGGAGCACCTTGCCATAAGGCAAACATGATAACTAAGTGGCTCAGGGATCAAAACATTGAAATTTTGGTCCACGGCCAGGAAACTCCCCAGACCTTAATCCCATTGAGAACTTGTGGTCAATCCTCAAAAGGTGGGTGGACAAACAAAAACCCACAAATTCTGACAAACTCCAAGCATTCATTAGGCAAGAATGAGCAAACATCAGTCAGTATGTGGCCCGAAGTTGATTGACAGCATGCTAGGGCAAAATGCAGAGGTCTTCAAAAAAAAGGGTCAACACTGCAAATATTGACTCTTTAAACTTAATATAATTGTCAATAAAAGCCTTTGACACTTATGAAATGCTTGTAATTTTACTTCAGTATACCATAGCAACATCTGACAAAAAGTTCTAAAAACTGAAGCAGCAAACTTTGTGAAAAACCAATACTTGAGTCATTCTCAAAACTTTTGGCCATGACTGTATATTTGATAATATATCTACATAATAATCTTGTTCTAGAAATTTGAATTTAAGGGCCATACATTGTATAGAACTTGTTTGTTTTTAGTCTTTTGAATTGGCCACCTGGAATATTATTTAGCTAATTTGAGTGATGATAGCTTTCAATATATTTATCAATATAGATTTTTAGGTTGAGGGAAACAAATTTCTCTTTCCAAAATTAGGTAATTTTTATTTTTGTAATTGATAACATAAAGCAGGCTTTCCTGTATTGAGCTACCTGTACCACATCATTATATATTTTGAATGGATTATTGCACCAAATGGTATCATTGTCCCATTTTTCCACAAAGAGGTTCCCGTAGCTGGGTGTGGATATTGTGCCCATAGCCGTTCTCCTTAGAATACAAAATTGTCCTTTATAATAAAAGTTAAGAATATCATCATCATCATCAGTTATTTATATAGCGCCACTATTTACGCAGCGCAGTACAGAGAACTCATTCACATCAGCCCCTGCCCCATTGGAGCTCACAGTCTAAATTCCCTAAGGTACACACACACACACACACACACACACACAGACAGAGACAGAGAGACTGGGGGAAATTTTTTGATAGCAGCCAATTAACCTACCAGTATGTTTTTTTTGGAATGTGGGAGGAAACCGGAGCACCCGGAGGAAATCCATGCAAACACAGGGAGAACATATAAACTCCACACAGATAAGAATACAATGAATACCATTAATTGGGAATATTGAGAATGGTGTTTATGGTTATTATTTATCATTTATTGCAGGTAATTTAATTTTTTTTATACATTGTTATTCAATAATCATTTTCACCACCTACTGCTTTTTTTCCCCATAACAAACATGATTCACACATTAACCTCTTTTCCAGTGACACTATCATTTATTCTCTCTCACTGTTCATATCCTTATTGTCTCGCACTTATTATCATTTTACATAATTCAATCTCAATTGATTTATTACATTTTCAATTTTACAAAGCACCTTATTTTTTAACACTCTCGTCTTCCCCTCATCACACTTCCACACCATCTCCTACCCAAGCCACACACTGCCTCTGCATTTTTATTATTATTATTGTTATTAATTTGTTTTTCAAATTTAACACAGTTACATTCTGCATCCATTTATCCATTATGACTAGAATCCGGAGTTTATCCCTCACTGGATTACTCAAGCCTAGCTGTCAGACCAACACAAGAGAAACAAGACCAACACTAACTATACTCAATGACATTGAAGCCTGTAAACCCACCATCCATCACTTCACCCAGTGCTCCATGGCACTGTGATTCCAGTATGCTCATTTTTATGACTGGTACACCCTGCCACTTCTTTTTTAGGATTAGAACATTGCTGTTATTGAGCAGCCGAGTGCAAGGTGTTGTAATTTTAGGCTATTTACAGTAGCTTTTAATAGGCTAACAGCTACTAGACTGAGTTCGATACCCTGAGCTTGAAGCATATCGCTGCTACCATCAGGTCACGAATGGTCATGCATAGAACACATCTCTTGGTACCTACGCTTTGTTCCACCACCGGGCATTGGTGCATCACCGCTGCTGTCCGAACCACTCTCCTCTGAAGTGTCAAAAGCATCCTCATCTCCACTGCCCTCCAGGCTATAGTTGGCGCCACCAATGGGCTGTGTATTGCTCCACTGTCCCTAATTTTTTTTCTTTTAGTCTGGTGTAAAAGGGCAGAAAAGCTGCAATCGCCTCCTCTTCCTGCTCATAATGATACATATGTATGTATATTCCACTGAACTCTAGTGGCGGCGTGCACACACTTTCCATTCCATATCAGACACACGCAGACTTTTGGTCCGACAAAAGTGACTCGTGGGCACATGCTATATTTTTATGCCGAGTATATTAGCAATGACTAGCTTTGGTAAGCTCATTTTTTTGTCCCCACTACAACCAAGGTCCCCACATTGTTGGTGCGTAAACAGGTCAATGTCCCCACAAATATAGGAATGCAAGCACACACACACTCACACACATACACACGCACACATATACTGTATATCTATAAGTGTTCAAAGAGAGAAAGCACTCAGTACTTACATACATGAAAAAAATCCACTGTCCAGTGTCCAAAATGAAGATACAGATCCACAGAGCTCAATGAATAAAACAGATAGATATTGGACATGTGCATCTAAACTTCCGCTTTATGCTTTCCGCGGTGACACACAATTTCCTTGATGCAGCATTAGTCACAGCTGATGACTATTTGCTGATTCATAAAAAGCCAGGTAATTATATGTTTTATGTATGTTTGTTTTCTTATTGTTCTATGCAACACTTGATAAAGATCCTGGTACTAGACCAAAATGTCAAAATAACATGTGAAATATTGAACTGAAATAAAAGGATTATATCAAAATGGTGAGTGTCCTCTCTGTCTTGAATATATATCATCATCATCATCATCATCATTTATTTATATAGCGCCACTAATTCCGCAGCGCTGTACAGAGAACTCATTCACATCAGTCCCTGCCCCATTGGAGCTTACAGTCTAAATTCCCTACTATAGACACACACTCACACACAGAGACAATATATATTAGGGATGAGCGCACTCGGATTTATGAAATCCGAGCCCACCCGAACGTTGCGGATCCGAGTCGGATCCGAGACAGATCCGGGTATTGGCGCCAAATTTAAATGTGAAACTGAGGCTCTGACTCATAATCCCGTTGTCGGATCTCGCGATACTCGGATCCTATAAATTCCCCGCTAGTCGCCGCCATCTTCACTCGGGCATTGATCAGGGTAGAGGGAGGGTGTGTTAGGTGGTCCTCTGTGCTGTTTAGTTCTGTGCTGTGCTGTGCTGTGCTGTGCTGTGCTGTGCTGTGCTGTGCTGTGCTGTGCTGTGTTCTGCAGTATCAGTCCAGTGGTGCTGTGTGCTGTGCTCTGTCCTTCTGAGGTCAGTGGTGCTGCTGGGTCCTGTGCTGTGTCCTGTTCAGTCCAGTGGTGCTGTGTCCTGTGCTCTGTGCTTCTAAGGGCATAGTTATTTCCCCAATATTCCCCTGTGTTTAAAAAAATAAAAAAAAGTTTTTTTAAAAAATACCAAAAACTACTTTAATTTTTTTTAATTACCACAAAATTTGCACAACCAATCCTGCAGTATAAGCCCATTGGTACTGCAATATTACCAAGTTCACACATTCAGCAGTAAAAGTCCAGTGGTACTGCAATATTACAAAGTTTACACATTCTGCAGTATCAGTCCAGTGGTGCTGTGTCCTGTGCTCTGTCCTGCTGAGTTCCGTAGTGCTGCTGGGTCCTGTGCCGTGTCCTGTTCAGTCCAGTGGTGCTGTGTCCTGTGCTCTGTGCTTCTAAGGGCATAGTTATTTCCCCATTATTCCCAAGTTTTTAAAAAATAAAAAAAAAGTAAAAAAAAATAAAAAATTAAAAAAAAAAAAAAAAATATAATAATTATAACCAAATTTGCAAAACCAATCCAGCAGTATAAGTCCATTGGTACTGCAATATTACAAAGTTCACACATTCTGCAGTATCAGTCCAGTGGTGCTGTGTCCTGTGCTCTGTCCTGCTGAGTTCCGTAGTGCTGCTGGGTCCTGTGCCGTGTCCTGTTCAGTCCAGTGGTGCTGTGTCCTGTGCTCTGTGCTTCTAAGGGCATAGTTATTTCCCCATTATTCCCAAGTTTTTAAAAAATAAAAAAAAAGTTAAAAAAAATAAAAAATTTAAAAAAAAAAAAAATATAATAATTATTATAACCAAATTTGCAAAACCAATACAGCAGTATAAGTCCATTGGTACTGCAATATTACCAAGTTCACACATTCTGCAGTATCTTGTGCTACATATAATGGAGACCAAAAATTTGGAGGATAAAGTAGGGAAAGATCAAGACCCACTTCCTCCTAATGCTGAAGCTGCTGCCACTAGTCATGACATAGACGATGAAATGCCATCAACGTCGTCTTCCAAGCCCGATGCCCAATCTCGTAGTACCGGGCATGTAAAATCCAAAAAGCCCAAGTTAAGAAAAAGTAGCAAAAAGAGAAACTTAAAATCATCTGAGGAGAAACGTAAAGTTGCCAATATGCCATTTACGACACGGAGTGGCAAGGAACGGCTTAGGCCCTGGCCCGTGTTCATGACTAGTGGTTCAGCTTCACCCACGGATCTTAGCCCTCCTCCTCCTCCCCCCCCCTACAAAAAATTGAAGAGAGTTATGCTGTCAGCAACAAAACAGCAAACAACTCTGCCTTCTAAAGAGAAATTATCACAAATCCTCAAGACGAGTCCAAGGGTGTTGGTGGTTGTCAAGCCTGACCTTCCCATCACTGTACGGGAAGAGGTGGCTCGGGAGGAGCCTATTGATGATGTAGCTGGCGCTGTGGAGGAACTTGATGATGAGGATGGTGATGTGGTTATTGTAAATGAGGCACCAGGGGGGGAAACAGCTGATGTCCATGGGATGAAAAAGCCCATCGTCATGCCTGGTCAGAAGACCAAAAAATGCACCTCTTCGGTCTGGAGTTATTTTTATCCAAATCCAGACAACCAATGTATGGCCATATGTAGCTTATGTAAAGCTCAAATAAGCAGGGGTAAGGATCTTGCCCACCTAGGAACATCCTCCCTTATACGTCACCTGAATAACCTTCATAGTTCAGTGGTTAGTTCAGGAACTGAGGCTAGGACCCTCATCGGTACAGGGACACCTAAATCCCGTGGTCCAGTTGGATACACACCAGCAACACCCTCCTCGTCAACTTCCTCCACAATCTCCATCAGATTCAGTCCTGCAGCCCAAGTCAGCAGCCAGACTGAGTCCTCCTCAATACGGGATTCATCCGAGGAATCCTGCAGCGGTACGCCTACTACTGCCACTGCTGCTGTTGCTGCTGTTAGTCGGTCATCTTCCCAGAGGGGAAGTCGTAAGACCGCTAAGTCTTTCACAAAACAATTGACCGTCCAACAGTCGTTTGCCATGACCACAAAATACGATAGTAGTCACCCTATTGCAAAGCGTATAACTGCGGCTGTAACTGCAATGTTGGTGTTAGACGTGTGCCCGGTGTCCGCCATCAGTGGAGTGGGATTTAGAGGGTTGATGGAGGTATTGTGTCCCCGGTACCAAATCCCCTCGAGATTCCACTTCACTAGGCAGGCGATACCAAAAATGTACAGAGAAGTACGATCAAGTGTCCTCAGTGCTCTAAAAAATGCGGTTGTACCCACTGTCCACTTAACCACGGACATGTGGACAAGTGGTTCTGGGCAAACGAAGGACTATATGACTGTGACAGCCCACTGGGTAGATGCATCCCCTTCCGCAGCAACAGCAACAGCTGCATCAGTAGCAGCAACTACAAAATGGCGGCTCGTGCAAAGGCAGGCAACATTGTGCATTACAGGCTTTAATAAGAGGCACAATGCTGACAACATATTAGAGAAAATGAGGGAAATTATCTCCCAGTGGCTTACCCCACTTAGACTCTCATGGGGATTTGTGGTGTCAGACAATGCCAGTAACATTGTGCGGGCATTGAATATGGGCAATTTCCAGCACGTCCCATGTTTTGCCCACACCATTAATTTGGTGGTGCAGCATTACCTCAAGAGTGACAGGGGTGTGCAGGAGATGCTTGCGGTGGCGCGCAAAATTGCTGGACACTTTCGGCATTCAGCCAGTGCCTACCGCAGACTAGAGGCACATCAAAAAAGCATGAACCTGCCCTGCCATCACCTCAAACAAGAGGTTGTGACGCGCTGGAACTCCACCCTCTATATGCTGCAGAGGATGGAGGAGCAGCAAAAGGCCATTCAGGCCTACACAGCCACCTACGACATAGGCAAAGGAGTGGGGATGCGCCTCAGTCAAGCGCAGTGGAGACTGATTTCCGTGTTGTGCAAGGTTCTGCAGCCATTTGAACTTGCCACACGAGAAGTCAGTTCCGACACTGCCAGCTTGAGTCAGGTCATTCCCCTGATCAGGCTGTTGCAGAAGCAGCTGGAGAAAGTGAGGGAGCAGCTGGTAAGCCATTGCGATTACACCAAGCATGTAGCTCTTGTGGATGTAGCCCTTCGTACGCTTTGCCAGGATCCGAGGGTGGTCACTCTTTTAAAGTCAGAGGAATACATTCTGGCCACCGTGCTCGATCCTCGGTTTAAAGCGTATGTTGTGTCTCTGTTTCCGGCGGACACAAGTCTACAGCGGTGCAAAGACCTGCTGGTCAGGAGATTGTCCTCTGAAGAGGACCGTGACATGCCAACAGCTCCACCCTCATTTTCTTCCACATCTATGGCTGCGAGGAAAAAGCTCAGTTTTCCCAAAAGAGGCACTGGCGGGGATGCTGATAACATCTGGTCCGGACTGAAGGACCTGCCAACCATTGCAGACATGTCTACTCTCGCTGCATTGGATGCTGTCACAATAGAAAAAATTGTGGATGATTACTTTGCTGACACCATCCAAGTAGACATGTCAGACAGTCCATATTGTTACTGGCAGGAAAAAAAGGCAGTTTGGAAGCCCCTGTACAAACTGGCTCTATTTTACCTGAGTTGTCCCCCCTCCAGTGTGTACTCGGAAAGAGTTTTTAGTGCAGCGGGGAACCTGGTCAGTGAGCGGCGAAGGAGGTTGCTTCCTCAGAACGTTGAAAAAATGATGTTTATAAAAATGAATAATCAATTCCTCAATGAAGTACAGCACTGCCCTCCAGATACTACAGAGGGACCTGTGGTTGTGGAGTCCAGCGGGGACGAATTGATAATGTGTGATGAGGAGGAAGTACACACTGTAGGGGGAGAGGAATCAGAGGTTGAGGATGAGGATGACATCTTGCCTCAGTAGAGCCTGTTTAGTCTGTACAGGGAGAGATGAATAGCTTTTTTGGTGTGGGGGCCCAAACAAACCAATCATTTCAGCCAAAGTTGTTTGGTAGGCCCTGTCGCTGAAATGATTGGTTTGTTAAAGTGTGCATGTCCTATTTCAACAACATAAGGGTGGGTGTGAGGGCCCAAGGACAATTCCATCTTGGAACTTTTTTTTTGGCATTATATGACCAATCAACAGTCGTTTGCCATGTTCAAAAAGTAAAACCAAATTTTAAAAAATTCAAGAAATTAAACCAAAAGTAAAATGCCGTGTCATAATTTAAAACAAGAGTTTTTGACGTGCTCTAAAACTACTGTATTGTTGTTTATATTTTATAAACACTACACTTGAAAGCTTGAGTCTTTCAATAAAAAAGTAACTGTCCATTGCACGAATATTTGCAACAGGGACAATTTTAGGGTTAAGAAAGCCAACTAATAACACTTCGACGCTGTCTGTCTTTATAAACACTACACTTGGAAGTTGGAGGAGGTATTTACTACCGGGGCCACTCCACTGTGCAGTCCATATTTAGGTGTATCAGATATTAAACAATGGTGACAGTTGATGCCCAATTTTTTAATTATATTGTGGCCTCGGTACCAAATTGTGTACCGGGGCCACCACACTACGCAGTCCAGATACTTGTTTGGTGGAATTCAGACCAGTTGAGGGTTTTATTATTATTATATTGTGTGGACCACTCTATCTATACCACACTACAACTCTATATACCAATCTATTTCATACTTTAATTCTATTTCATACTTTAATTCTATTTAATACTTTAATTCTATTTCATACTTTAATTCTATTTCATACTTTAATTCTATTACTAATTACCATAAAGAGGAACAAAATAAACCAATTTTACCAAAAGTATAATATGACTTAGACTTACAAACACTACACTTGAAAGATCGTGCCTTTAAATGAAAAAGTCAGTCTTCATTGCACGACTATGTGCAACAGGGACAGTTTTTTGGGTTTACAAAGTCAAACAATAACACTTTGACCCTGTCTGTCTGGGATCTCAATGACGAATTGTCTGTACCATGTTTGGAGGAGGTATTGTGGCCCCGGTATCAAATTGGGTACCGGGGCCACCCCACTATGCAGTCCAGATACTTGTTTGGTGGAATTCTGACACGTGGAGGGTTTTTTAATTATATTGTGGCCTCGGTACCAAATTGTGTACCGGGGCCACCACACTACGCAGTCAAGATAGATAGATGCGTATCATAGATAAAGTACATTCAGTGGTGTGGGGCAAATTGAAAAATATTCAAAATGCACTGACATTATCAAAAACAAGAGGTTGTCACACGCTAAAACTCCAACATGTATATGATGGAGAGGATGGAGGAGCAGCCGTATGTGTAGTGTAATGCAGACCTGTTGAAGGTTTTTTATATATTTTATTGTGGTGCCCAGTGCCCACTCCTCTACGCAGTCCAGGTACATTTATTGGTGCGATTCATAAAAGTTCAGGGTTTTTAAGATATTGTGGTGACCCACTCCTCTACGCAGTCCAGGTACATTTATTGGTGCGATTCATAAAAGTTCAGGGTTTTTAATATATTGTGGTGACCCACTCCTCTACGCAGTCCAGGTACATTTATTGGTGCGATTCATAAAAGTTCAGGGTTTTTAATATATATTGTGGTGACCCACTCCTCTACGCAGTCCAGGTACATTTATTGGTGCGATTCATAAAAGTTCTGGGTTTTTAAGATATTGTGGTGACCCACTCCTCTACGCAGTCCAGGTACATTTATTGGTGCGAATCATAAAAGTTCAGGGTTTTTAATATATATTGTGGTGACCCACTCCTCTACGCAGTCCAGGTACATTTATTGGTGCGATTCATAAAAGTTCAGGGTTTTTAAGATATTGTGGTGACCCACTCCTCTACGCAGTCCAGGTACATTTATTGGTGCGATTCATAAAAGTTCAGGGTTTTTAATATATTGTGGTGACCCACTCCTCTACGCAGTCCAGGTACATTTATTGGTGCGATTCATAAAAGTTCAGGGTTTTTAATATATATTGTGGTGACCCACTCCTCTACGCAGTCCAGGTACATTTATTGGTGCGATTCATAAAAGTTCTGGGTTTTTAAGATATTGTGGTGACCCACTCCTCTACGCAGTCCAGGTACATTTATTGGTGCGAATCATAAAAGTTCAGGGTTTTTAATATATATTGTGGTGACCCACTCCTCTACGCAGTCCAGGTACATTTATTGGTGCGATTCATAAAAGTTCAGGGTTTTTAATATATATTGTGGTGACCCACTCCTCTACGCAGTCCAGGTACATTTATTGGTGCGATTCATAAAAGTTCAGGGTTTTTAATATATTGTGGTGACCCACTCCTCTACGCAGTCCAGGTACATTTATTGGTGCGAATCAAACAAGTTGATGGTTTTCTTATTATATATATTGTGGTGACCCACTCCTCTACGCAGTCCAGGTACATTTATTGGTGCGATTCATAAAAGTTCAGGGTTTTTAATATATATTGTGGTGACCCACTCCTCTACGCAGTCCAGGTACATTTATTGGTACGATTCATAAAAGTTCAGGGTTTTTAATATATATTGTGGTGACCCACTCCTCTACGCAGTCCAGGTACATTTATTGGTGCGATTCATAAAAGTTCTGGGTTTTTAAGATATTGTGGTGACCCACTCCGCTACGCAGTCCAGTTACATTTATTGGTGCGAATCATAAAAGTTCAGGGTTTTTAATATATATTGTGGTGACCCACTCCTCTACGCAGTCCAGGTACATTTATTGGTGCGATTCATAAAAGTTCAGGGTTTTTAATATATATTGTGGTGACCCACTCCTCTACGCAGTCCAGGTACATTTATTGGTGCGATTCATAAAAGTTCAGGGTTTTTAATATATTGTGGTGACCCACTCCTCTACGCAGTCCAGGTACATTTATTGGTGCGAATCAAACAAGTTGATGGTTTTCTTATTATATATATTGTGGTGACCCACTCCTCTACGCAGTCCAGGTACATTTATTGGTGCGATTCATAAAAGTTCAGGGTTTTTAATATATATTGTGGTGACCCACTCCTCTACGCAGTCCAGGTACATTTATTGGTGCGATTCATAAAAGTTCAGGGTTTTTAATATATTGTGGTGACCCACTCCTCTACGCAGTCCAGGTACATTTATTGGTGCGAATCATAAAAGTTCAGGGTTTTTAATATATTGTGGTGACCCACTCCTCTACGCAGTCCAGAAAGATACCTTGTTGCAACGTTTTGGACTAATAACTATATTGTGAGGTGTTCAGAATACACTGTAAATTAGTGGAAATGCTTGTTATTGAATGTTATTGAGGTTAATAATAGCCTAGGAGTGAAAATAAGCCCAAAAACTTGATTTTTAAACTTTTTATGTTTTTTTGCAAAAAAATCCGAATCCAAAACCTTAAATCCGAACCGAGACCTTTCGTCAAGTGTTTTGCGAGACAAATCCGAACCTCAAAAATAACGAAAATCCGGATCCAAAACACAAAACACGAGACCTCAAAAGTCGCCGGTGCACATCCCTAATATATATATATATATATATATATATATATATATATATATATATATATATATATATCATCAGTTTATTAATGATATCTGCCTAATAGTGAGTGTGTCTACATTTTCCATCAGAACAGTCTATATTAATTGAGGAAATAGATGCAACAAGGTTTCAAGTGTTTGACCCAGGGATACAATAGATTCCAGGGTGTTCCTTAAAAATATCAATGTCAATGGAGTTTAATGGAAGCCTATCCCAACAACTGTGACCAGTGAAGGACTGAATAACTAGTGTGCATGGAAAAGCCAGACTACCGAACATTAGAGGAATGTTTGACCCAATGAGGGCGTCTTGTGGCTAATTAACCTCTACTAATCCGGCACTCTATAATGTATGTGCCTGTCTGTATGTAACATGCTGTTGCATTGTGTGTGATGTGAATAGTAGTTTTTCGCTTATGAACGTAGAATTGCTGTTTATGTTTTTAAAACCATGTATAAAATTGTCTTAATACCAAGATATTCACAAAAGAAGAACTCTCCTGTTAATTTGCCTTTAGTCAGAGGAGGGAGAATTAATCTTCCGTTTCTTACTTGGAATTAGTGAACATGTCTTTTTTTTATTTTGAAACTAGTTTATTTGAAATAAAAATAATGTATAAATTTTAAGCTTGCAAGCAGGACCCTCTTGCCACTCTGTCTTTCTGTAATACCCAGTATTGTTTTATTACTGTATTGTTCCCAGTTGTAAAGTGCTACAGAACATGCTGGCGCTATATAAATAAATGTTATTATTATTATTATTATTATTAATAATAATAATAATAATAAGAAGAAGAAGAAGAAGAAGAAGAAGTAGAAGAATGTAAATATGACAAATGTTATATTTTTTCTAACACATAAATATGATTAAAGAAATAAATATGTAACAAAAACATATGGTTAGCTATCCTAAAGGGGTTTAAACTACAAGTGAGAGATGGTATAATTTCCCAAATGATAATAATTACTGTACAATGCAAACAAAAATTACATTAATTATGAAATATTTAAATTCTGTATAGAATCCATTATATATGTAAAACTAGTTAACGGTAAAATTTACAGTCACTTCATGGTTCATTTAAATATGTTAGGTATTATTATTATTATTATTATTATTAATAATAATAATAATAATAATAATAATAATAATAATAATAATCTACTTATTTCTACCTCTCTCCATCATGTACTGATCCTCCATTGCCACCATCAAACTGACAGGTGAAGAGTTAAGTCTAGCAATCAGTGCTTCTTTAATTCATGAAATAGGAATCTTAGCTCACTCTTGCATGGTTGGAAAGTGCTCAGTGGTACTTCAAAACTAGCAGCATAATGAATTAATGGATTTGAATTTCATGCTAAATTTTAGTTATTATCTGGAAAGTACATGACTAATTTGAGAATACATCCAATAAAGGGATTATTTTGTGATGGACAATATCTTGACATTTTCTGTATTGCAATCATCTCACTACACCCCTGCCAATGTATTTTCTTTTTCGAGTACCAACATTATTTCATGCAAATTTCACATACACGTTCAAAGAACACAATCCTTTGTGATCAAATGGCACAATGCATTAAACCAAAGCACTCAGTTAACATTTAAGATTGCACTTTATTTTGGTGTCAATTTTTTAAAAGCAAACTTTTGTATGGCAAGATAATAGTATTGTTTTTAAAATACCATAATTGTGATCAGTCATATAATAAAATCTAATAAAATAATTTTGTTACAGGAAGACAGCACCAAATGAAGGTAAAATCAAAGTATTTCTAGACTGATACAAACCCAGGACGATACACAGATGGAGCAGGATTTGTTGGTGGAGATGATGGGATTTCAACATAGTCACATTCAGAATTTATGTGAGCGGGTAAGTAGGTGCAATTTAGCACATAGTTTTTACTTTGTACTGCACTGTTATGCTGCACTTCAACCCCACCTGTAAATTCTGCCCCACCTATATGTGGTTCCGCAAATATATTTGTGCATAAAATAAAATTTTACTTTTCTCTAATATATACTTTCTTCCCACCATAACTATCCTTTTGTTACAACTGCAGTGTCATGTGTAACAATTGCAGGGTTAGAGATAACTTTCCTAAAGGTGTGACCACCCTTTCATGTCTTCTATCCGCTGTCACTGAATCTCTTCTACAAGCACTAATAATGCACGGCTCTGGGATCTTGAGTCCTGTAACAAAAACTTAAAGCAAGTAAATGATGTTGGGAGCTTCTGTTATTAAAAATGCTTCATGTGCATTCTGGAATTTATTGGTTACATTTTTCAAAAGTGGAATTATCTTTTACTGTTACCACTACAGACTGCAGTTCTAATATGAAGTCTATCTGCTTACAAAACAATATAAAAATAATATCTATAGCAACCTACAACTCAATGTACAGAGACTGTATAAATTGTTTTGGGGAAGAGCATCTCTCAAGCCACATAAACCATAGTAGATTACAGATCATACAGTCCTAGTAAATTTTACAGTTAAGGATTCTCTATACTCCTTACAGAAGTGAAATCATATTGGGCAGCACGGTGGCTTAGTGGTTAGCACTTCTGCCTCACAGCACTGGGGTCATGAGTTCGATTCCCGAACATGGCCTTATCTGTGTGGAGTTTGTATGTTCTCCCTGTGTTTGTGTGGGTTTTATCCGGGTGCTCCAGTTTCCTCGGACACTCCAAAAACATATTGGTAGGTGAATTGGATGCTATTAAATTGCCCTTAGTCTCTCTCGGTCTGTGTGTGTGTAAGTTAGGAGTTTTAGAGTGTAAGCTCCAATGGGGCAGGGACTGCGGAATTAGTGGCGCTTTATAAATAAATAATGATGATGATGTTCTTATTGATCAATAAAGGAAGTAAAAAGAATTGGAACCGCAATGGGTGCACATGTTGCAACTCAATATGCCGGGCTTCCGTAAGACTTATTCTAGTAGCACATAACGTTTTAAACTCTTATTACATTTATGATTTCCTGAGACTGTAATTTTGAGTGTTAGCCTTCATAACCTGAATTAGAAGAGATGTCCACGCATACAAAATATTTTATGGTAAATCCTCCTCCTGTCATATAGTAGAATGATATCCAGGACTCTTCTACTAAGCGATCATTTCAGTACATGGTTATTTTTTTTAATCAATGTCTGCTGATAATAATATAATTATTGAATCCTTATTTTTTTGTCTGCTGACTTACAATGAAAATGCAGGATTATCTACCCATAGCTGTGGGATGCATCCTTCAAAAACTTATGGTAAAAATGTAAGTGTTTTGTTGAAACCAGATAAATAATGTCTACTACTATCTTAGGCCTATAGATGATGGTTGGTCGTTGAGTTTTGTATATCGTCCAAGATTTTTAGATTAGAAAGAGATTTTATGTTTAGAAAGTACTAGTTAATAATAGACGCGCTGAGTATCTTGAAGTAAGAGTGAAGCATTTCTTGAAGAAAACTCAATTTGCAGTCTCGCTGTTAACCTCTTTTAAATGCACTGTGTGCTCACTGCAGTAGCAGAACAAGGCTTTTTGTTTTGCTTGTCAGCTAATAAAAGTAAAAGTAGGTGGTTCAGAATGAGCCAAAGCCTAACGATTATATGAATGGGGCTTGGGTATAAAGCAAATGAATAGACGCAAATGGCATAAGAGGATGAACAATTAAGGACCCTTTTGAGCTCATTACCTTGTTTCCATGGGGAACTTTCTCTACAGAGTAAGATAAAAAAGCTTTATTATTTTTAATATATGGCAATTTCAAGATACACCAGTATCTTTAGTATACAGATGTGCACAGAATGAAAAAAAGGAATTGTTCATAATAAGTAATACCCACTTAAAAATAAGACATTTCTTGCTATCAAGCCTGCTTGAGTAGTCCTTTAAAAACCAAAGACAAAACATGGAAGCTATTGAGATGTTATTTAGATTTAGTTAGTTATTTCTCTTGCAGGTGAGTGCTATTAGGATAATATTAAAACAGGTTGGTCACCCACATATGTAATAGATGATCTTAAAAACATCAAACAGCAAATTGTTTACATGACTGTAAATTAACAATAGGATGTACAAACTTTGGTTGATATACAGATTTGCTTGGCAACACAATCTTTCTTCTTGACAACACAATCTTTCTTCATCCATTTAGCGAAAGCCTCACACGATTCCATGCTATTGGAGGATCCTGCTCATTCCGCTGTCTGAAGCCCAGTCTGTGGCTACCTGTTTGACACCATTTACCAGATCACATCATCATCATTTATTTATAATTCGCCACAAATTCTGCAGTCCCAGACAGTCATTATACAAATTATAGGAATACAAAATAAACATATTAACAGATCAACACAATAGAAAAACATGGGAGTGCAACTACAAATATGAAACGGCAAAGTACAAATAAACAAGTAGTGCTTAAATGGAAAATCATAACAGGCGCACAAATAGAAAATGACCAAATACATAGTAGATATATTCGAAGTAGACAATAAGGTGGGATTAAAAACATATGGTAGATTGGGCCTGCTCATGGGAGCTTACAATCTTCATGTCGCATGCATCCCTGTCCTCATTAACATACAGAAGTGGATAGGTCAATGCCTTCTACAAGATTAATACACTCATTTCCTGAAATACTCTGTTGCTGGCAGTATTCGGATCTCATTGGCTATAGATTGTTCTGTAGCTGCCGACTTCAAACAGAGTACACAGTCTAGGTGGTCTATTTACTAAACTGTGATGAGCCAAAAATCTGGAGAAAACCAGAATGGCCATCACATCTCTTCTATTAATTTATCAAGGGGTTAAAGCAGGAGAAATATCTGATTTCTCCTGCCTTGACCTGCTTAACGTTGGTCACTGCAATCCCTATAGACTTCTATGAGAACTGCAATGTAACACAATTTAACAAGTGGTGAAAAACTGCGTTTTGCTTTTCACCACCAGCCTTAAAAATGTAACGCCAACTCAAGGTTACTATTTTAAATGGAGTCCTATAGACTCCATCGCTGCTGGAGAGGCCTCACTACGTCCAGCAGTGAGGTCTCATCACAATGGGCATGTACAGTAGCCACTAGGGTGAGATCCCTCATTCGCTCTGGCTTCATAGATAGAGCAGCATTTTGTATCGCTGCTGTATTGAGAGATACAAACTGTTCCTCACTGCCGCCCACTAGCCACCAATGATAAACGGACCCCTTGCTGTCATCCTTGTCCTTTGTTTCCAAATTAAAAATCCTGTGATATAGGTCTAATTAACATTTTTAGAAAATGCATCTATCTAACACAAGACACTGCAAACACTAGTTTCAGGTACTGTTAATCTTCAACATTGACTACTGAAATTTCCTGTTTACTGGTCTTAACCCCTAACCAGGACAAATATACAGAATAGTGCTTGAACTTCAGTGAGATCTGCAAAATCTTACTAAATAAGTATAAATACTAAAAAGTCTTAAAAATCAATCATTGGTCGTATTCATAAAAAAACTAATTATACAGTAAACATCACAACAAATCCTTCTGGGGACTACCACCTTGATTTGGTGGAAGCGTTTAGTAGCTTTAAGGAAACCGAGAGAGAGGCTTGCAGTAACTTATGTTCCTGGTAATGCCATCCTTACCGGTAAGATTGAAGGTGAGAAGTGACGCTAAGGGATATATTTACTAAACTGCAGGTTTGAAAACGTGGAGATGTTATCTATAGCAACCAATCAGATTCTAGCTGTCATTTTGTAGAATGTACTAAATAAATGATAGCTAGACTCTGATTGGTTGTTATAAGCAACATCTCCACTTTTTCAAATCCATAGTTTAGTAAATATACCTCTAAGAGTAGTCCACATTATAAGGGGGGCTCTATAGGTGTGGCTAAACCAACCTCCCTACAGTAAAACACGCCCCAAAATAATGCCCAGCCACCCCAGGGTCAGTGTTGGGCAGAGGGCTAGCAACCTTTCCCATAAAAAAGTATAAGTTACTGAGTTAAGGAACAAAGAAAACTGAACTGAAGTAATGGGTAAACGACCATGGCAAGGGAATGGAAAATGCAATCACAATAGAAATTGAGATGTATATAGCAACATGGAATGTGAGAACTCTGGGCAAGCCAGGAACTTTACAGAGATTAAAGGATGGATTGTGGAAATGCAATGTGGCCATCATAGCAATTCAAGATCTTAAATGGAAAGGAAGTGAAATTGTATCTTCTGGATATACCCTTTTTTCCAGTTGTGTTGACAGGGGATAAGGTGGCACAGATTTCCTGGTTGTAATCGGCTGTATTAAACTTTAAGCCAGTGAATGAACGAATATGTATTCTAAGGATGAAGACCTGTTTTTCAGTATATCATTTGTATATGTGTATGCCACAACAGAGGTGGCTGAAGAAACTGTGAAGGGCAATGTCTATGAACAGCTAGATGAAGAAATCGGTAGCACCAGAAAATAAGATGTTACAGTGATCTTGGGAGACCTTAATGCCAAGATGGGAAGCATCAAGGAAACTGCAGGGAAAGAAAGCCTCCATAAACTCTCTAATGATAACAGAATGAGGCTGATTTTGCTATGGGCAACCGGATGATCATAAGAAACACATGGCTTGAAATTAAAGATATTAGGAAAATCACTTGGTTCTCCCCTGATAGAGTCACTACAATCCAAATAGATCACAAGCACTCATCATTTATTTATATAGCACCAGCAGATTCTGTAGCGCTTTACAATGGGAACAGTAACAAAACAAAACTGGATAATACATACAGACAAAGAGGTAAGAGGGCCCTGCTCACAAGCTTGCAATCTATGGGACAATGGTTTGATACACAAGGATAAGTGCTACATCATATTGAATATTTGTCCAGCTAGAATGGAAAGGTTGCAAAGTATTTAGTGGGCTGTATGATCAGTCATACAACTATGTTGGTCAGAGGGTTTTTGTCTTGTGTTAGTTGTGTAGAGGGTGATAATAGGGAAATCTAGGGAGATTAAGAGGGTGGTAGAGTAATATTATAAGCTTGTCTGAAGAGGTGGGTTTTCAGAGAATGCTTCAAGATTTGAAAACTAGAGGAAAGTCTTGTGGTGTGAGGGAGTGAATTCCATAAAGTTGGTGCAGCCCGAAAAAAGTCCTGTAACCGAGAATGGGTTGAAGTAATGAAAGTGGAAGAGAGATGCAGATCTTGTGCAGAACGGAGTTGTCCAGTTGGGAGATACTTTGAGACAAGTGAGGAAATGTATGTCAGTGCAATTTTGTTGATGGCCTTGTATCTTAGTAAAATAATTTTATTTTGGATTATTTGAGAAACAGGCAACCAATGTAGAGACTGACAGAGTGACTCAGCAGACGAAAAATGATTTGCAAGGAGGGAATTACAATAGTCAATGCAGGAGATGATGAGTGCATGAATTAAAGTTTTTGCAGTATCTTTTTTGAAATATGTACATATTCTGGAAATGTTTTTTAGATGTATGCAGCATGATGTAAATATAGAGTTGATGTGGGGAATAAAGGATAGTTGCAAGTCAAGGATTACACCTAGGCAGCGGGCTTGCGGGGTGGGATTTATGCTCATATTGTCAACAGAGATAGAAATGTAAGGCAGGAAGCTTCTATTGTTAGGGGGGAATATTATTAATTCTGTTTTTGACAGATTGAATTTATGTTGGCGAGAGGACATCCAAGATGAAATGGCAGAAAGACAGACAGTAACGCGAGACAACACAGATGGTGAGAGATCAGGTGAGGATAGATAAATTTGTGTATCATCTGCATAGAGATGATACTGAAATCCAAAGGAGCTCATAAGTTTTCCAACATAATTGATGTAGATCGAGAATAGAAGAGGACTTAGGACTGAGCCTTCTGGTACTCCAACTGATAAAGTAAGTGGAGTGGAGGTTGTTCCAGAGAAATTAACACTGAAAGAGTGATTAGATAGGTATGATGAGAACCAGGTTAGGACAATGTCTTGAAGACCTAGGGATTATAGTGTCTGTATGCGGAGAGAGTGGTCAACAGTGTTGAATGCAGCAGAGAGATCCAGGAGAACTAGAAGAGAGTAATTTCTTTTAGTTTTAGCTGTGATCAAATCATAGACAACTGTGGTCAGCGCAGTCTTTGTGAAGTGTTGAGAGCTAAAGCCTGACTGAATAGGATCTAATAGGTTGTTTGCTGTAAGAAAGTGTGTGAGGTAAGTGTGGGCAATTCTCTCGAGAAGCTTTTAAGGGCACAGAAGCTGAGAGATGGGGCGGTAATTTGCGAGAGAGTTCACATTTAATAAATCGACTATTTCCCCAAAAATTATTCCCAACATTAAATTAATAGCATTCAGAATAAATAGCTATACATATCCCCCCTCCAACATGTCATGACATTAAATTAATGCTACTCACATTTAATAATTAAACCCATTTCATCCCAAATTGCCCCAATATTAAATAATTTGTATTTACAATTAATAAACAGCCCTGCTTCTCCCTAAATTGAGCCCCCACATTAAATTAATAATCCCTAAACCATTCTAACATTAATTAAATAATGCTATTTAATTAATTCCATCACAGCACCTTAAATGAATAGCTATTACTATGACATGACAATTAAATTAAATACCATCAAATTAATTGCCCCCCCACCGATAAATTAATATTTCTCACCCACTATTAAATGATTATCACCCACCCTTGATATCCAGCCTCCATCTCTATTAGAGTAAGAACTCTCCCCCACACTTACCTTCTACCATCTATCTTTGTAGATGTCAAAGGCAGACTCTTCTGTCAACTCTCTTCCTTCCTTCACTGTATCATGCAGCCTGCCCCCCAAAAAGGGGGGCGGGACGTATACTGTAGAAAGGAGTGGTGGAAACGAATCTGTAGATTCATTGTGGTTAGTGGTTGGTCCAGCTTGTCAGTGAGTTCTGGACGGAGAGGGTGGGGGGGTCCGGGCAACTGTAAACCAACCAACTTATGGCTGACATTTTGGAAACAGAAGGAATGCCAGAAGAATGGTGCACTGCGATACCCTGTTCTACATAGAATGATAAAGTAAAGTGTGAGCGCTATTGTGGCAAAGGTTTGTGGTAGAGCTTTATTCAGCATAATTTATAAGATACTAGCTATGATTATTGTCATGACACTGACACCACATGCAAAACGTATTCTGGGAGATTATCAATGTTACTTCTGGGTTAACAGGTCTACCGTAGATCAGATTTTCACTGTCAGGCAGATTATGGAAAAATGTTATCAATGTAATATCAACGCTCACCAACTGTTCATCAACTTCAAGCAAGCCCATGACAGCAGGAAGAGGGATAAATTATACTGTGCTATGAAAGATCTAGGAGTGCCAGCAAAGCTTATATGATTAGTCCAAATGACACTTCATAAAACAATATGTAAAGTGAAAGTAGAGGGAGAATTATTAAACTTAACAAAGGTTTAAGGCAGGATGATGTTTTTCCAATGTTTTTGTATAACATCACTGTGGACAAAACGAGATGAAAGCAACCCTGGAGGAACAATATTTTACAGGATAACACAAAACCTTGCATATGCTGAAGATATCAATATGTTGAGACGCCGACTGCAAGAACAGAACAGATGTGGTCGTGCAGGCAAAGCGCAGACATGGGCAAACAATGGTATCAAAGGTGAGGGCAAATCAGAGTCAGCACGCCAAAGGTCAGATACAGTGGGAACAGTCAGGCCAAAGGGAGATCCAGGAGCAGAACCAGAGGAAGCTGGGTAGGTACACAGCAGGTCAGTCAGAGAGCAGGAAAGCAGGCAGGAACGCTGGAGCATAGGAAGACCTAGATACGCTGGGAACTACCTAGTGTTAGAGGCAGGTTAAAATAGAGGAGCTAACTCCCAGATTGGTAACAGTGGTATTGGCGGTCAGAACAGCTGACCGCTGAGAGGAACTTAGTGCAGAGAGGCGTCCCGGTGCTTAGCAACAGAATGAGCTGCTGGCAGAGGAAGGTGGCCGTCCTTGCCACCGATAGTGAGTGCGGGGACAGCTCCTGATAAAGGGACTAAAATTGAATTGCTCTAAAACTCAATATATGCTTTCATCTAGTGAAAGACAGACAGGAAGTGATCAGTCTATTAAACTGAATGGAGCCAACCCTGAATGGTGCCAAAGCAGTTTGCATCAGATATTACAGAGGATAATAATTTCAGAGAAGAGATCAAGACTAGAAAAGCAGTAGGTATCAGGAGCTACATAGCCTTAGTAGAAACTTAAATCTGATGATTTACCGTCCTGTGGTGAGACCAGTAGTGTCCTATGGCTTAGAAGCCTGAACAATGAACATCTATGATCAGGGCTCTGCAGGGCGCCTCGAAATAAAAAAAACCCGGAAATCCAGGGGGAGGAGAGGAGGGAAGGGGCTATGAATCTTACCTGCATGAAGCTGCTCCTCTCTGCTCTGTCTTCTCCCCTCCGCTCACTGACAGTGACAGGCCGTGATGATGTCATCATCACGGCCCGACAGTGTCTGTGAGTGGAGGGGAGAAGACAGAGCAGAGAGGAGCAGCTTCATGCAGGTAAGTTAAAGAAAGACATGGGGAGGGGTGGGGAGGGAAGCGCAGCAGCAATTTTTAAAGGGGGGGGGCGGCGATTTTTAAAGGGGGCGGCGGCGATTTTTAAGGGGCGGTGCGGCGATTTTCAAACTGTGCCTAGGGCGCCAAGGACCCTAGCACCGGCGCTGTCTATAATGAAGACCTCCTGAAGAGGTGGGAAACGAAGATATTAAAGAGAATTTTCGGCCCTATGCAAGTGGGAGACCTCTGGAGAATAAGAAGGAATGATGACCTAAGAGCTCTTTATAACAAAACCAGACATAGTGACCAAAATAAAAGCTAGTAGGCCAGCTCATAAAATAAGAATGCCGGAAAACAGAATAGTGAAGGAGGCGTTCAGCCCAGAACTAGATTGTTGGATGATGTTGAGATGGATTTAAGAAAGATGGTGGCAGAAGATGGAGGATCAGAGCAAGAAGCGGAGAGGATTGGGATAGAATTGTTCAGGAGGCCTTCATGGGCTATAGCGCCAATAAGAGAGATCACAATAAGCACATTAAAATGCAATAAAATCTGCAGTAGAGACCCTTAGTGAATACAGTGCAATCAATATACTTAGAGAATCAGTGGAACACCTTCATAGACACCAGTCACTATACTTGGTCATATAATAATTCATATACAGTAAGTCTACATTCCAGAGCGCAAATTACAAGCTAGAAATAAAGTGTTCCTTAGCAAAATTATTGCAACAAATCTCTATCTCCCAAGTCACTGTAGGGTGGCTTCTTTAATAAAAAATGTATAGTGTGATGTGCCTTGATATTCTGAAACCAGGTATCCAAATGTATTAAATGCCACTGCCACTGTAATGCTGTGGCAATATGTTAGCAGATCCAGAGGGATTCAAAGCTAAGAAAACATTTAGCGACATAACTTGCAATAAGTGCAGGTCTTGGCAGGTTCTGTGAGCTGTTCTCCTCCAAACAGCTCTACTAATCAAAATAGTTTAAAAATATCAAAAGACCCCCCTGGTCACTGAATCACAGGTCCTTCTTTATATAATTTCCTAACGTGTTTTGGTGGTCACATGATCGGCTCCGCAGATGGTATAAATAGGAAACAAATTATCAGAAAACAGATAATGGCAGCTTTCATTGATAATTTTATATTCACTCATAGAACTACTATCAGGACGGCACATGTTTGCAATCTATACTGCACAGGTATATCTGTGATTCAATAAACTCCTGTGATTCATTTGCAACTATGCTTCTTTTTAATGTCAGTTCGGTTTATTATAGAATATATTCTCTCTCTTCAAATAGCATGCTTACACAAAACACAAAGCATAACAATGATTGATTAGAATTACTGGAGCAAGCTAAGAAAAGTATGAAAGACCTAATTGACATACCCATTCATGTTTCATAGAAGTGCTTATATGACTTCATTCTAAAAAGCATACAATATATAAAAACAAAAACCAGTGCTCCGTCACTTTCGCCCTTATACATGTAAAGTGTAATTGCACTCTTGACAAAATTAACAAAAATATATACCAATGTGACAACAAAAGGCACTGATTATCAACTTCAAATCAAAATACTTCCTGATAAAAAGTTCAATATCTGTCCAATAGCTTGTCTTACATGTAGACCCACTGTGAACAAGATTACAGATATTACTTCTGTCATGAACATAGAGAACTTATAGTTATTTATAAGGGTTAACCCATCACATATTTGTGGGGGATAAGGCCTAAATCATAACTGCAGTGTAAATATGGTATATCAAATGAATCCATTGTTAAGTTGAGTTACTAAAGTGTAAAATGTGCAACCAGAGAGTCTGTTGTGTGTGTATTTAGTGGCTCTGCACATCCCAGTGTTAGAAGATAGCAGTGTCACCTGTAGCAGCTTCAAAGGCCCCTGCGGTGAGATATATCATGGGCTAGGATGGAGTTTTGACACCTGAATAGACTTTTAGGTACAGTTCAGCATGGTGTCTGGCTCAAAGAGTCCATGTGCTGACTTGGCTATATTTTATGTACATAAGATTAATTCAATTGTAAAATATATCACTTAAAATCAATAAAAGTAGTAATCAAACACATATTCCTCAATAACATGATGTAGGGCAGCTCATATGTCAAATTAAGAATTTTGCCACACAGAGAAATTGAGGAAATGAGTATAAGCTCAACTGACACCATGTACCTAGGCTTGTTTGGTATCAATAGATGGGTAAATTCATAGGGGATCTATTAATAATAAAACTGGGTCTGTGGATGCTCGACAGAAAAGGTAGGTCACATAGTAGAATTGGGTAGTAAATGAAGCAACATGCAAATGGTGATTGAAAAAAGTGTCACAGATCACAACCCCCAAGGAGGTGGGAAAAGGTGTAAAGGTGTCTTTAAAAAGCTGAGACCACTTACAACAAATTGTCAGTCTTTTTTGAAAATCAATCCACATTGATAAGCTGTCCATCTTCCTAGCCAATTTCCCATGGCACAGATTATACAACTCATACTCTGAATGTAATCCCTTTTATTTTTAAACTGTTTTGCTTGTGTATGTTATGTCAATTGTTTTTTTTTTTATATTTGAATGCCCTGTACCTTTGTATATTAAATCTATAAATTTAATAGGTGGCATCCTTGATTCTCTAATGAATCCATTAGCCTGTTAAGAAGAATATAGCTCGACCAAGTTAACCCTTTGAATGCCAGTGTGTGATTTGTTAATATATTTCACTAACAAGCCTAGTGTGTGCTTGCATTTACATTTGTGTAACAGTCTGGAGGTGTGACGAGTTAACCCTTTGAATGCTGGGGTGTGCCTTGCTAACCTGTGGGTAGCCAGAAGCCTTGTGTGCCAGTGTGAGACAGTATATTGGGGTCCTATTGCCCGTATTCAATAGGTGGTGGCAAACCTGAAGTGTGTGGGGGTGTGAGTGCTGTTGTGGGGCGATTCGTTAGGTCTTTAACCTGTGTGATAGGTAGAGAGAGACTGCGGGATGGAATCGTGTGTAACCTATACAGCAAACACCCAAAATCACGGAAGCTGAGAGCGTGTACGTGACAACTTCCAACACATATAATGTCATATTTAAGATCCATAGTTTTTATTAACTGTGATACTAGTTTACTCATATATCTTTTGTATCTTTTGTATTGTAGCTGTAAATTAGAACACCTTGGCAGAAAGACTAGGCCTGTGAAATACAGATCTACAGAACATTGAAAGAACATCAATAAAGTCGAGACTCACCGTGTTTTGCAGCATTTTGCCTTATGCCACAATAGTGTGGGCAGCACAGTGGCCTAATGGTTAGCGATTCTGCCTCTCAGCCCTGGGGTCATGATTCCCGACCATGGCCTCATCTGTGTGGAGTTTGTATGTTCTCCCTGTGTTTGTGTGGGTTTCCTCTGGGTGCTCCAGTTTTTTCCCACACTCCAAAACATATACTAGTAAGTTAATTGGCTACTGACAAAATTAACACTAGTTTGTGTGTGATAGGGAATTTAGACTGTAAACTCCAATAGGGCTGAGACAGATTATCATGAAAACATTCAGCGCTGCAGAATTGGTGGTGCTATATAAATAAATGCTGATGATGAATAGTGAGTACACCGATATAAGAATTGTAGGCATTGAACATATTCACAGTACTACAGGGAGAAGTTTTCTGGATGAATAAATTGGGTGTCAATCTCGATGGTAATTTTTAGGTTTATCTTTTTAATAATATATATATAGGTAATGCCTTCCACTACTGTGATAGATTTTTTTTAAAATTATTATTGTTATTGGGAACTGATAATCTCTCTTTTGCGAGTGTGATGTGAAGATAGGATTCCTCATATTTACCCTCTTCTCTATGCTTTTGTCTCTTTATGTAGATATTTCAAACCCTTAGCACTGGCCATTGGAATCAGAAGTGTTTAATATTTCTATACAAGCCATTATGTATGTATGTATTGGTGTCAGGAGGTGGGATTTTTTATGCACTCTTCTATACTATCGTACAGGATTAATTTTTAACTTGCATAATCATATCAAGGGATGACTTACTAATATTATTAATTACTAACCATTATTATTATTTTTTATGAACATTATGAACAGCATATTTTTTAACATTATTTTTTAGCTTTTACAATATTTATGGTTTAGTGACTAGATCACATGATATTTTAATAGATAAGGGGCTAGATTTACTAAGCTGCGGGTTTGAAAAAGTGGGGATGTTGCCTATAGCAACCAATCAGATTCTAGCTGTCATTTTGTAGAAGGTACTAAATAAATGAAAGCTAGAATCTGATTGGTTGCTATAGGCAACATCACCACTTTTTCAAACCCGCAGCTTAGTAAATCTAGCCCAAGGAGTGTATCTGTTCTCAATAGAAGTTTGAACTATATAGGACACATTTTTGTTTATGTTTGGACACTACATTTACATATGTACTATTTTCTACAAATGACACATTTTGTGGATTACCTAATTCTTAACTACTATATCTTCTTTGTGGTTACTTTTGTTTTCAACAAAACATCAGTTAAGTTATCCGATTAGTGTGAACTCGGTAACACAAAAAATGCAGGTTCTTTTTATGAATCAACTTTTACGAGCGCCATGAAAGAGCACCTTTGTAGTAGTGAGATAAGGTTTTGAATAACATTATAGGGGCATATTTAAGAAAGCACGATAGTGCTTTTAACGGGTCATTAAGGTGCCTCCTGTCCTCCGCAAATTTATTAAGGGTGCATCGCAGCAGATATCATGGATATCTGCTGCTTTGCACTCCTCTTCATTTTTGGGAGCAGTCACCATTCAACAGAATGGTGACTGCTCCTGGCCGCAATCTAACAAGTCCCGAAAAAACATTTTTTTCGGGAACTTGTCATGTTAATGTATGCCAGCTGAAGCTGGCGTACATCATCGGAATGGAAGAAATCTAATGCTGTCAGCTCTGCTCCGAAGAGCAGAGCTGGACAGCGCATGTGTGGAGAGATCACATGATCCCTCCCTGTCACTCAGCGCGCTCTCTCTGCAACTATCGTTGCAGAGACAGAGAGGGGATCTGTGTGCGCATGTCCAGTTCTTGGAACTGGACATGCGCAATTGAAGAATGAAAAGAACGAGGAGAAGACCCGGAGACAGTGCTTCCGAAGAGGGGGGTAAGTATGATTTTTTACATCGCAGAAACAGCAGTTTTTCGGAACTGCTGTTTCTGTGCAGGGCTGTACATAAATGTGAGAAATAGTTCAATCCTTATCATTGCGATAAGGATTGAAAACTACTTTTCACTTTATGTGAATATTGATAAATGTGCCCCATTGTGAGAGCTAAAACAGGACATAGACTGAATGACATTCTGTGAGCGCTATTTCTGGGCACATAAGTAGTAGAGTCAGATTGTTTTATGAATGAAATCTCCCCAGCAGCATCCCTGAATTAGGCGTTTCATACTTTTCTTCTTGGTAGCCGATCACGTTACCAGTTGCATCTAGTCTTCAGGCTGATACATATATATTTTTGTAACTATTTTGGCTTAGCTATTGGGTTATACATATTATTTGGTTAGTAACCTTTTGGTTTTCGTTTTATGTTCTTTACGATTGGCATATTTGAATCAGAGTTTAGAATTAGTATGTTCTCTAATGCACGCATATGAGCTTCAAATGGACATGTGAATGACTAGATATCCTGAGTTATATGATTGGCGCTATCTAAATAAATAATAATAATATTCATTGGTGGTAAGAACGGCTGCTTTTGGTTTCTATTTAAGACAACACCATATTTATATATGTCAAGGGAAACATCTTTATCATTCGTCTGAAGAAGTTGACTGCAATGAAACATGTCAGAAATTATATTAAACAGGACCCGTGATTCAGCGACCAGGTGGATCTTTTGATATTTGTTACTATTTTGATTGGTAGAGCTGTTTGGAGAACAGCTCGCAGAGACTGCAGAGACCTACACTAATTACAAGTACTGTTGCTAAGTGATTTCCTGTCTGTGATTCCCTCTGGATCTACTAACCTATTGCCACAACATTATAGTGGCAGTTTTTCTGGAGAGATTACACTTAATAGATTTGGATACCTGGATTCAGAATATTAGTGCACATAACACTATAACATTTTTATTACGGAAGTCACTCTACAGTGAATATAGAAGTGGAGTTTTATTGCAAGTAATCTTGTTAAGGATCTCCGTCTATCTGGCTTCCAGACTGCACTCTGGCGCTCACACTAACTGTTTATATAAATGACTATGGGCCTGATTCATTAAGGTTCTTAAATGAAGAGGATTCTCATTTAAGTCTCCTGGACAAAACCATGTTACAATGGAAGGGGTGCAAATAAGTGTTCTGTTTTACACATAAGTTAAATACTGACTGTTTTTTCATGTAACACACAAATATCAACTTTAAATTTCAGTGTACAAATAAGCTATCAAGTATTTGTGTGTTACATGAAAAAACAGTCAGTATTTAACTTATGTGTAAAACAGAACACTTATTTGCACCCCTTTCATTGTAACATGGTTTTGTCCAGGAGACTAAAATGAGTATCCTCTTCATTTGAGATCCTTAATGAATCAGGCCCGATATTACCAAGTATAGTGACTGGTGTCTAGGAAGGCAATCCACTGATTCTCTCCTTATATTGCCCACACTGTAGTCATAATTCATTTTAAGATTTTTTTTTACTATCTATACTTATTTAGTAAGATTTTGCAGATCTTTCTGAAGCTTAAGCGCTGTTCTATATATATTTCTAGTTATGTACTTTTTTAGGGAGGTTTGGCAGCCTCCTGTGTCAGCTGCTAAGCTTTTGTTGTTTTGTTTAAGTCACTCTTAAGTAGAGATGGGCGGGCTCGGTTCCCCGAGATCCGAATTCATCCGAATTTTGCCTATCCGAGTACTGAGCCGAGCAGACTCGGTACTCTCCCGCCCATTCGGAATCGAAATTGAGGAAAAACGTCATCGTGACGTATTCGTATTTCTGAGCTCGGTTCTCGTGAGATTTGAAAAGCATAAATACCTGCCTCCAAAGCAATCCATCGCCTTGTGACAGAGGGAGAGAGCAGGGTTAGGTCACAGGCTATATTAGCGCAGGGACAGAGCAATAATTGGACACATTATTGTTTTTATTCTATTCTATACAATTCTAATATTAATACCAATTGCATTAGCAATTGTTAGAGCAGTAAGAGAGGAGGATAGAGGAGGCTTTTTTTTCAATTTTTGGCACTCCAAGTGCTTTTGGGGGTCCCATATTCCACAGTGTTTTAAAGTTATTTTTCTGGCTGTCAAAAGTCATATTTGTCAGCAGTATCTAAAACAATATTTTGCACTCCAAGTGCTATTGGGGTGTCCCATATTCCCCAGTGTTTTAAAGTTATTTTTCTGGCTGTCAAAAGTCATATTTGTCAGCAGTATCTATATAACGACAACATTTTGCACTACAAGTGCTTTGGGGTCTCCCATATTCCCCAGTGTTTAACACCAATTTTTCTGGCTGTCAAAAAAAAGTCATATTTGTCAGCAGTATCTATCTAATACAATTTTTGCCACTACAAATGCTTTGGGTTCATTAAAATGGATTCAAAGCAGTCCACATATGAGCAGAATCAGCAACCAGGTTCTGTCACCAGTCCTGATGGTAGTGTTCCCAGTACGTCATCTGGGAAAGGCGATGTAAAAGTACATAGTCTTTTTAAATCAGGGAAAAAAACACACAACAAAAAAAAATTAACGCGTTGAAGCGAAAAAGAAGTATAACTGAGGAAAAGTTAACTGCCGATAAAAAAAAAAATGCCAACATGTCATTCTACACACGCAGTGGCAAAGAAAGAATGAGGCCTTCACCTTTCTCTATTAGTGGCAGATCCAAAAATGTTACTGAGCCTTCTTCGTGTACGGTCACTTGTGACCAAGCAAGACCAAGTAATTTGGAGTCTAAAAGTGGTGCACCAACTACTGTTACGCGTCAAAGCCGAGCTGCAAGAAAACAGTAAGGCATTAGAGGATAATGTATGCTCTGAATCAGAAATTACAACAATCCCTGTGGAGAGTCCATCCAACAGTGGTATGTCTAATCGTGAGCTTTCTGTTAGTGAAAGTGTACCCATAAAGAAGGGTCCTTTCAGCAGTTCTGCTGATGTGTGCCTGAACAGCCCGAGTGTAGTCGGTGATACACAAATTGAGGATGCCATTTTAGAATTAGAAGAGGATGAGGGGGAGATTTGTGTAGGCGACAAGGGCGCTAATGAGGATGTTGATGAGGATGAGGTTGTTTGTGTAAGTCCTGCACCAGTGGCAGCAGTTCTGGCACGTGACAAGAAAAAGGCCATTGTCACGCCTGGCCATAAAACAAAAAAATCCACTTCTTATGTGTGGAATTATTTCTACCCAAATCCAGACAACAATTGTCTAGCCATTTGTAGTGTATGTCAAGCCACAGTCAGTGGAGGGAGGGACCTTAACCATCTTGGAACCTTGTCTATGTTACGCTATTTAACAAGAGTTCATGACAAAGTGTTGGGAAAATCTGAAAGTTCTTCCAAAAAAATGACAAGCACTCCATCATCAGCTAGGACCCTCCGGTCACCGACATCTCGACGGCTACAAAATACACCCACCACACCATCCTCATCAATATCCTCAGTAGCGCTCGGAGGTAGCCCTGCATCCCACTTATTAAGGCTGGATGACTCCTGCACTATAATTGATTCCTCTGAAGAAAGTGTTAGTCCCACTGCTGCTGCTGTTGCTGCTGCTGGGGGTGAATCATCAGCCCAGAGGAAGGCCAAGAAAAAGAGCAGTCCTACATTTCAACAATTAACTGTGAAACAATCATTTGCTAGGGGAAGTAAATATGACAGCAGTCACCCAGTAGCCAAGCGAACCACAGACGCCATGGTTGCCATGTTAGTGTTAGATCTGTGTCCAATATTCACAATAAACGCAGCTGGTTTTTCACAGTTAATTGAGGTTTTGTGTCCGCGTTACAGAATTCCATCGCGACACCATTTTTCCTGAAAAGCTATTCCACAACTATATCAAAAAGTGTGTACAAATGTAGAGATTGCGCTGAAAAATGCCATTCTGCCCACTGTCCACCTAACCACAGATAAGTGGACAAGTGGAAGTGGTCAAACTAAAGACTATATGACTGTGACAGCCCACTGGGTTGGTCATTCACCTTCACCAGCAGGAACAGCAGCAGCATGTACACCACTACGTAACATTTGTCACAGGCAGGCCACTCTTTGTATCACCGGCTTCACTAACAGGCATACAGCTGACAATTTGTTACGCAAACTAAGAGATGTGATTGATACATGGCTTATACCACTTGGAGTCTCTCCAGGATAAGTCATTTCTGATAACGCCAACAATATAGTGCAAGCATTACAGCTGGGTGAATTCCATCACATTACCTGTTTTGCTCACACCATCAACTTGGTGGTGCAGAGCTTCCTACAAAATAACCGTGAGGTGCAGGAGATTCTTTCGGTGGCCCGTAAAATTTCAGGCCATTTCAGGCATTCAGCCACAGCATGCAGGAGATTGCAGCAGCTCCAAGAGCAGTTTAACTTGCCCTGCCACCAACTTAAGCAGGAGGTGGTAACTAGGTGGAATTCCACCCTGTACATGCTGCAGAGGATGGAGGAACAGCCATCCAAACGTATTGCACAAGCCATGACATTGGGAATGAAGGGGGCATGTATTTCACTCTTGCACAGTGGGGAATCCTTTCAGTGCTGTGCAAGGTGCTGAAACCATTTGAAGTTGTGACGTGTGAAGTGAGTGCAGATTCTGCTAGTTTGAGCCAAGTCATTCCTTTAATTAGACTATTGGAAAAGCAGCTGAGAAACTGAAGCAGGAGATGAAAGCAAGCAATTCCGCAAAGTATGCTGGCATTGTCGATCAAGTACTTAATTCGCTTCACAATGATCCTCGAGTTATTAAGATCTTGAACTCAGATCAGTACGTATTGGCCACTTTGCTTGATCCAAGGTTTAAGACCTACATTTAGTCTTTGCTTGAAAATGGGCGAGATGTGAACTTTTGCAAGGAGCTATTGCTCAGCAAGTTGTCCGCTGAACTGGGCCTTGGCTTGACGACGTGTCCTCCTTCAGTTTCTCAAGCAGCTGCTGCTCGTAAAAATGTAATTTTCAAAAAAGAAGCAGGGAAGACACAGAGGGCAGACCAGAACAGTTTAAAATCTGGGCTGGTTTGAAGTATTTTTCAAAAAAATGTGTGACCTTGCCCTTAACTCCATGCAATATGAGTATTAACATGCAAAGGATGGTGGAGGATTATTTTCAAGAGGTAATTGATATGGAAATGTCAGACAGTCCCTTTCCTTAGTGGAGAAGAAAAGCAGGCAATTTGGAAACCCATGTACAAATTTGCTTTGCAATATTTAAGCTGCCCGCCCTCCAGTGTGTACTCTAAACGAGTGTTCAGCACAGCAGGGAACTTAGTCAGTGATCACCGTAGAAGGTTACTTTCCAAAAATGTTCAGAAAATTATGTTTATAAAAATGAACTACATCTTCCACGAGGAAGGCCTTCACCATCAAAGACATCCAAGCACTGACTGTTCTCTAATGGCGGATTCAAGCGGCGATGAATTGATAGTCTGTGATGATGACGTACACACTGATGAGGGTGAGGATAAAGCTGAAGATGATGACGATAACATCTTTTTAAATCTCTCTATTTAAGTGTAGGGTGCAATCTACCCCCAAAGAGGAAAGGGACTTGGGGCATTTCTATATCACGTACCGTCTTGAAAGGCTGCTGTTTGGGCAATTTCTCCTTAAGGGTAGGGTGTCATACACAGAGTGACCCCAAACTGGCTTTGTCCATTTCTATTAATATTGTACAGTCTATAACGGCTGAATTTGTTTGTATTTTTGACAAGTGGAGGGGAGCCTAGAGAAACAGAAACCAAACTGGCTTTCTCCATGTCAATTAATATTGTACAATCTATAACGGCTGACTTTTTTTGTATTTTTGACAAGTGGAGGGGGCCTAGAGAGACAGAAACCAAACTGCATTTTTCAATTTCTTTACATATTTAACTATAAGTGTAGTGTGTAATATACACCCAAAGACGATGGCTGCATTGCCAATATGCATAGATGGAGAGGAAGACAATCTGGTTTGTGTATAATTAATGAAGGCCTACCTTGAATTGAACTGTTTTTTTGATAATTTATTACAATTACATTACTTATCCAAGAAACAGGTGGGGCACTAAATTTGGTTATTTTATGCCCAAAAACATTGATTTTTAAACAAAATAGCAAAACAAAATCAAACAAAACCAAAACCAAAACCAAAACACGAGGGTAATCCAGATCCAAAGCCAAAACCAAAACACGGGGGTCTGTGAGCATCTCTACTCCAGTACCATTGAGGGTATTTTATATTTTTTGGTTTACTTCCCCTAACCAGACTTTCACCCCTATTTTAAATTCAATGGCTGAAATAATTTTCCTCACAAAATGAACTCTCGCTCTGTCAGTCCCTACATTATTTGCTTTTAATTAACTGAGTCCAATATAAAATTCTACTAACAAACCAGGCCATTAACAAAACTGCATCAACCTACATTTCTTCCCTTGTCTTAAAATATCTCCCAACTCGACCCCTCCATTCTGCCTGAGATCTGCACCTCTCACCCACACACATTACCTGCTCCCATTCCCAGTTACAGGACTTTTTCAGACTGCACCAACTTTATGGAATTCCCTATACAATATTAGAACACTCTCCCTCATGCTCCAGTCTGTCAGGTGTTCCCTGGAAACTCAGCTTTTACGGAAACTTAGCAAATTCTTGAAGTAGCCTCTTAATTTTCTTAGCTTATTCTACCCATTTATCACCCCTCTACGCAGTTCACAAAACGAAGATTTATTAAGCACTTTTCTTGTTGTAATATAGCTAGACCAGTGTGCAGTATGTGTAACTTAACCTCATGTATCAAACTAATGCTAATAATGTTTAAACACTTAACCTGCGGGGTCCTGACATTGCTGCTTTAAATTAACATTGATTTAAGTTGTGCTGACGTCACACTGAATCACTGCTTGTCAGCATGCCGCTGCCATCGGACATCTGGAGCTTCGGTTTTCAGGAAAGTCTGTTTTATTCTATTAATTTTTTTTATCCAGTTGGATATTTTTAAGCCCCACCCATCTCAGAACCTGGAAGAGTGCATGCTGTTCCTGGAGTCCAGTAGCCCCCCCCCCCCCCCCTCCCCCCCCCCCCCCCCCCCTGAAAATTCGGGAGCCTCCGAACATTCCGGGAGCGTAGGCAAGTTTAATTATTAACTTCATTATTATTATTATTATTATTATTATTATTATTATTAATAACATTTATTTATATAGCTTATTATCTAGCATATTCTGTAGCGTTTTACTATAATCTCCAAGGACATGTAAAATTCAAGCTCTGAAGCTGATCACTAAACAAGGAATCTCTACCAAATGTGCTTTCCTCACCGCTAGAATTTGCTGATTACTAAACACACTCACGCATTGTGATACAGGAAATGGCTGCTGTCACTAGGAGATCTTAGGGTACTTACATTTTTACATGCTTTTCTGTAGCACATGAAAACAGTTTAGTTATGGTAGTAATAATTACAATAGCAATATTAATGCAGTAATAAACCATCATCCTTTCCTTGAAAAACTTGCCTGTAATTGTCTGGTATCCATTTTCTTTTTTAAATAATTGTATGACAGTATATATATATGCCAGACCTTAATCATATGCCTGAGGATACAGCATTTATAGAGAGCAGATTGACTTCCTCACGGATACATTTTCTAAAACATTTTGGGTGAATGTTATCACAGGCTTGTTCTATTTCTAGCTGTGTTTTCGTGTGAATACCACAAAGTAGTGGGAAATATGTCTGACACAAAAATCATTGAAAGTTCTTTTGAACATGTGATCTAACAGTGCAGCCAGTGAGTATTTTGCACAGAGTTTATTAGCAGCTACACACCTGTCAGCATGTAACTTTGTAGCATGGTGTAAAGTTTGACCACTATTAGGCAACAATACATAAATCACTGAACAAGAATGGTGCTCATGGGAAGACACCATGGAAGAAACTACTGCTGTCCAAAACAATATTGCTGCACATCTGTAGTTCGCTAAAAAGCATCTGCACAAATGGTGATGATGATGATGATGATGATGATGATGATGATGATGATGATGATGGATATTCCACAGCGCTACTGGCAAAATGTTCAATGCACAGATGAAAAGAAGGTTGAATTGCTTGGAAGAAACACACAAAATGTTGTGAGGAGAAAAGAAGGCTCAGTACACCAGTATCAATACCTCATCCCAACTGTAAAGTATGGGGGAGGGAGCATCATGGTCTGGGGCTGCTTTGCTGCCTAGACCACTTGCTCTTATTGATGGAAAGATTAATTCAAAAGTTTATCAAGACATTTTGTATGAGAATATAAGGCTAGCTGTCCACAAATAGAAGCTCAACAGAACTTAGGTGATATAACAGGAGACCCACCCAAAACACAAAAGTAAATGAACAAGTGATTGGCTTCAACAGAAGAAAATTAGCCTTCTGTAGTGGCCCAGTCAGAGTCCTGACCTCAACCCGCTTGAGATGCTGTGGCATGACCTGTAGATCATACCAACCATCCCAAGAATATTGTGGAACTGAAACAGTTTTGTAAGGAGGAATGGTCCAAAATTCATCTTGACCGTTGTGCAGGTCTGATCTGCAGCTACGGGAAACCTTTGGTTGATGTTATTGTTGCCATAGGAGGGTGAACCATTTATTTACTCCAAGAGTTCACATACTTTTTCAACCCTGCATTGTGAATTTTTACACATTCAATAAAGACATCAAAACATATAATTGTTTGTGTGTTATACGTTTAAGCATCATGTGATTGTCTATTGTTGTGACTTAGATGAAGGTCAGATTTCCCTTTGTGAACAGTTTCTACAGAAAACAGATAATTCCAAAGGGTTCACATACTTTCCCTGCCACAGGATATATATAGCTACATATAATCATACTGAGATAGAGAATTGCTATATTTAACACACTGAATATATTCATGTTTGCACTGTCAAGGATAAGTGCTTACAACAAGTATTCTTTATCAAAGAGTTGTAGAGTTATAGAGGAGAAAGCTTTTGAATATATGTGTGTGTATATATATATATATATATATATATATATATATATATACACACACACACACACACACACACACACACCAGCCATGAGCTACTAAGTGATTGGTAATTATCATCAGTATCATTGTTTATACAGTTGATATGTAAGTTTGACAGAGACATTGTAGACATAAGTCAGAGGGTAGAGCAAGTCCTGCTCTTTAGAGCTTACAATTTAGAGGTGGAGAGCACTAGTGAGACAATAGAAGCAAGAGGGACTGCTGTGGGAGCAGGATAGGCTATAACGAGGAGGTTGGTTTTGAGAGAGTGTCTGAGAGATTGAAGTTTGGTGGAGATTCTGATCAGGTGGGATAGGGAGTTCCATAAGAAGGGGGCAGCATGAGAGAAGTCTTGGAGGCATGAGTGAGAGGTGATTATGAGAGAGGAGGTAAGGCTCAGGTCAGTTGGAGACAGATCTAGAGGTACAGTATCATGTGACAAGGTCAGAGATGTATGAGGGGAAGGTGTTGGTAAGAGCTTTAAGGTGAGGGTGAAAAGCTTGAAGTGGATTCGGGAGATTGATGTGATGAAGTGATATGTACTGCTAAATTGCATGATTCAACTATATGATATGTGTTGTCAAACGTTCATAAAATGAAAGGCAATACACTGTAAATGAAAGAAACTGTAAATAAACAAACCATTATCATTTAGTTGTCCAAGACTAAGACACGGCAGCCATTTATTTTATGAGTGGTCACTGCATCATTTCACTTGCTGCATCTCCAAGACATGCATCTGCAGAAACACCTGTTTGATAACTTTGACCCACAGGATCCTGAGGTGGGAGAGAGTGAACTAAACCAGATGGGGGACCCAAGAGTGAGACAAGGTAGGCGTTAAGCCTAACTCACTACTGCCACCCAAGCAGGCAAACAAGGCTTTTCACTCACAGTTTACATATCATATCAATCACTCTGGGAAACAATATGAGAATCAAACTAAGTACCCTCTCTCACTGTCATTGTCATACATTCAGTACACTTAACCACTGAGCCATTCCTTCTTCCAGCTTTATCTTGATGATATACAGCCACCATCTGGAGTGTGATAGATAGTCCACGTTTGCCATAAGTTTGTGATGCAATACAATTGTATTAAAAAAACACCCTGCACATCATTGCCAAGTATTTCATTCATAGGCCCAGATGCTTCTTGTCTGGGATTGCAAATATAAATCATATAGAGGCACTTAGATCTCTCAATGAATGCCAACAGGGAATGTCCTTGGATCTAAGTACTGTATGCTGCGCACTTTGTTTTCTAAATCAAGAAGACAAAGTAAGAAAAGTCTTTTATCTTTTATGTCTTTCCATGATCTCATTGTATTAAGGTCCATAATCTAGAAATCGCTTTACTAATGTATTATACATTTTGCAAGATAGTTTTTCATTGTGTTGCATGCTGGCTTCTCACAAAGGGGTTATTAACATATGTAGTCAATCTTTCCATTGCAGTGAATTTGCAAATAATTTGTGATTCATTTGCAAATAATTTGTGATTTTGCTGTATGTCCCAATAGAGCAGTCCCAAGACTTAGGTTGAATCATAACCTTTAGTAGTTGGTTAAGTAATTGGAACATTGCTCTTCGTATGACATTGATTCACCAAAGAATGAAGGTACCTTTTCCATCACAGTTATGTAAGCTAATGCCTGGTGTCCAATATTTCTTCAGTAAATTATAACAATTTTTATTAAAAATCGTGCATGTGGAAAGCTTGGAGAACCCCTCATGAATATTTTGCCATTGCTTCTGGTATAAAGTCTGTTCTCCGTAATGTCACTAATATGGGGGTTTTCCTCAAATGCCTACACCAAGCGGTCTTGTTATATGGAGGAAATCACAGCAATATTGACAATGATATTGATGAAAGTAGTAATCTTGTTGTCGCTAATATCTATGAATGAAGTGAGTGACTTGCCAATAACCAATAAGCTCTGAGCTAGGAATTTGGAAACTGTTGATGATAACTCGTGTAGCTAATACTAAATTTGCTGAATCATGTCAAACCTGTACTGTACATGGGCACCAAAAATGCATATGCCTGATCCGTGTATACATTTTTGTGTATCATTGAATTGCGTCTCCATATGCCTGGAAAGGAAGATTAGGGATGAGCAGGGGTGGCAAGCATAGACTGAGTACAATAAGGGCGTGTAATTCCAACACAATTAAATGTTGACGTATCAGCAGATACACATTTCAGTTAGAGATGCTCAGGCTTGGTACTTTCCCGCTTCCTCGGATCTGAATCGAGGCAAAACAGCATTATTGTGTCGTCGGATCTCGCAGGTTTTGGATTTCATAAGAGGAGATCCAGCCCCATTGCTAACACAGAAACAGGGGTAACAGTGTTCTTGTTACTCTCCATTCTCCAGTGCAATTGCTCAGTGCCATTAATCATACATAAACAGGAGGGGTAGCAGTGTTCTTGTCACTTGACAAAAATTGACTGGAAATGACTGGAAATTAATGTTATTAAGGTTAATAATAATGTAGGAACGAAAAAAGAGCCAAATTATGTGATTTCAGCATTTTTAGCAAAAAAAAAATACAGATCCAAAACCAAAACTAAAACACATGAGGGCGGTTTTGCCAAAACCAAAACCAAACACGAAGTTAATACAGATACAAAACTAAAGCCAAAACCAAAACACAGGGTCAGTGAAAATCTCTAGTTTCAGTAGGTGTATCTCTTGCAGGTACTCGAGGACTGGTGCTATGAGCCGTAGCTCTAGCTAGCAACTTCTGATTGGCTGACTGCATCATGACCCCAACTAATAGCACTTAAATGATTAGCATGTGGCTATATCACATGAAGTCACAGCCCTCTATGCACATGACTTAATTGACATGTCCATATGGACTACTGCAGGAAAGAAGATTTGCATTTGCTTTATTGAATGGGAAAACAACAGATGTAATTAATGTACTTAATGTAAATGAATTTGGTTTTGTAATTGTGTTTATATTTAATGTAATTTTACATTGAAAATGTGACTTTCACATTTATTATTAACTGGAAACACTATTCTCTCCTGTGGGTATAAACTTCATTGTTTTATTATATTGTATACAAATAGCTAATTTCCTAACATTACCTTCAGGTGGAAAGGCTGCACTGAATAATTAACAATTAGCTTTCATGTGTCTGATCAAGTTAGACAATGAATGTAAGTGTCTGACTGGTTCTATGGTTCAGTGCATTTGTTGCACTTAAACGCAATGGGCCTGGACAAACCATGTTACAATGCAAGGGGTGCAAATTAGTTTATTATTTTACATGTGAGGAAAATATTGGCTGTTTTTTCATGTAGCACACAAATACTTGATTGCTTTATTGTTACACTGTAATGTAAAGTCGATCTAGGAGATGCCCTACCCCAACTATAAATCTGTCCCCACATTTTAAACTTATCTCCCTCTCCAATGCAACATGGTTTGCCAAGGTGCAAAGTTACTCCTTTATTTTGCTTTGCTTTCCTTAATGACTCAGGTCCAATGTATGTAACTAAGCTATGCTGCGAGGTGACAGATAATGTAGATTATTTTCTTTCTTATATATTGCCCTTTGTATTTTTGGGATCCCTGTTTCCCCTTCACCAAAATGAATGTAATGATTTGGCCTTCTGTATAGACAAAGGCATTCTTACAATATTGTTAGTAGAGATGTTCAATGACCCCTGTGTTTTGGTTTTGGTTTTGGATCTGGATTGACTTCGTGTTTTGGTTTTGGATCCCTATTTTTTTTATCTAAAATCCCTATTTAGTTTTTGCTAAAAATCACATATTTTGGCTTTTTTTTGTTCCTACATTATTATTAACCTCAATAACATTAATTTCCAGTCATTTCCAGACAATTTTTGTTAAGTAACAAAGAACACTGCTACCCCTCCTGTTTCTGTGTGAGCAATGGCACTGAGCAATGGCACTGAAGACTGGAGAGTGACAAGAACACTGCTACCCCTGTTTCTGTATGAGCAATGGCACTGAGCAATAGCACTGGAGACTGGAGAGTGACAAGAACACTGCTACCCCTGTTTCTGTGTGAGCAATGACACTGGAAATCCTGGGGAGGGAGGTACTTATGGAATCCAAAACTCGTGAGATCCGACAACGCAACAATGACGTTTTGCCTCGATTCAGATCTGAGGACATGTGAAAGTACAGAGCCGGCTTGCATGTCTACTTGGATCCCTTAAGTTCAGGTGGGCTCAGTTTTCAGAAGACCGAGCCCGAGCATCTCTAATTATTAACACTATAGACATCTCTTGTTCCCCAACATTGGTTTAAGGTAGCTCATTTTGACTTGTTGAAAGTTTTTGTTTTGAAAATAATGTATCTTACATAAAACAAAGTTTGAATGTAAATTGTATGCACATGTTGCTCTATTTTACATATAGATAATAGGTGCAGGCTGTACCTAAACATTACAAAAAGAACAGGCAAGTCTATCTATTATGACCAATTTTTTGAAGGTTGCAATAAACATTATGGGCATGTAAGGAGGTCTGGTAGGCATGTAAGGAACATGTGGGGAGGTCTGAGGGGCATATGGGGAGGACTGAGGGGTATGTTAGGGGTATGCAGGGTGGTCTGATGGCATGAAGGGATGTCTTATGGGCATGTAAGGGGCATAGGTGGAGGTCTAAGGGGTAAGTAAGGGGCATGTATAGAGGTCTGATTGCATATGTGGAGGTCTGATGGGCATGTAAGGGGCATGGTTGGAGGTCTAAGGGGTAAGTATGGGGCATGTATGGAAGTCTGATTGCATATGTGGAAGTCTGATCGGTATGTAAGGGGTATGGGTGGAGGACTAAGGGGTAAGGAAGGGGCATGTATGAAGGTCTGATTGCATATGTGGAGGTCTGATGGGCATGTAAGGGGTATGAGTGGAGGTCTAAGGGATAAGTAAGGGGCATGTATGGAGGCCTGATTGCATATGTGGAGGTCTGATGGGAATGTAAGGGTCATGGGTGGAGGTCTAAGGGGTAAGTAAGGGGCATGTATGTAGGTCTGATTGCAAATGTGGAGGTCTTATGGGCATGTAAGTGGAATGTGGGGGAGCTTTGGAGCAAGTGGGGGGCATGTGGGGCATTCTGGGATGAGTGATGTGGGCATGCTGGGGTAGTATTTGGTATGTTTTTCATTTTTTTTTTAAATTAAGGTTCATGTGCCGCCCTTGTTTAAAGGCTAGATACATGTATTGCATATTACATATGATCTGTTTTATGCACTGTATTCACTTATTGCTTGACTTTCCATATGTCATGTACCTATACACTTTCAGCAAACATCCCAGGGGGCCCGACATCCCAGGGTGAAGACAAAAAAACAGCAGCAGATTGTGAAAGCTGCAATAACAGGTAAGAGAGTACAGTCCACCAACAGCTTCATCCTTTATCCATCCTAATTTTGTTTTCTAACTTCTATTGCTCTATTTTCTTTTATTTCCTCCCCTTTCCCTTGTTGTCCTCTATCTCTCTCATGTCCTGTCCTACCACCTGATGTGCTTCTACCTTCCATCTTACTCACCTCCTCCTGTCACCTTCACGTCTCCTCTTCCTCTCCAATCTCACAGGCATTCTAGACAGTGAGAATCAGCTTGAGGCACAAGAGCTCAACCATTAATTTTATTATTTTTGCTGATGTTTGTTAAAGAACAACTATTGTTTTTTTCCTCTTTCACTTTGCCCCCTCCCCCCCCCCCCCCATGCTGACCATGCACCTTGTTTCTCTTCAGTATGGGCACCGTAGCATGTGCTTGTACTGGGTGCTATAGCTCCATGCTAAATCTCTGGCTGGAGCGGACATTAAGCAGAGCATAAGAGCTGGGGCCAATGGGAATATAGCAGAGAAAATGAGTCATAAAGCAACCTGATGCCCATCACTGGTATAGATGATGTTGTAACTTAGGGAAAAGGGACAAACACTATTAGCAGTAGTAAGTGGATCATCTCTTACTAAAATTACTCTGGTGATCCTTACAAACAAAAGCACAGTAGTGTTATGGTAAACAGCCAAATCACCATAAAACTCCATGGCAGTTTGGTTGTTTACCATGGTACATACTTATAAGAATTGTTATATGTTTACAATAATAGGCTATTACTGTAAATAATGCAGAGGTATCAGCTGTACCCACCTGCAAGTGACATCTGCTATATGACAGTTCATATCGGTCAGCGACATCCAGTTAGCAGCCACACAGCCTGATTGGAACTATATATACAGTGATCATGCACTGTTTGCTGCCCTACGAAGTTGCCAGCTTCCCTCCTGATTTCAGCTTGGAAGGGAGTTACTATTATAGCTGCCAAGATGCATACCCATTAATAAACACTGTAACCGCTCTTTATTTTATGTCATACCTCCAAGACTCTTTCCAATTTGCCAGAGCATTTAAAAGTACAAGAATTTAATTATGGAAATGATGTTACCATGGCGACACATATTTGATGCACACAATAATAATATACAGCTTCAGTACCAAAACATAGCAATATACTTATTAGAATAACTTTTTTAAATTGATATTTTGTGTTTGAGCTAAGAAATTGCTTGCTACCATGTTATCAAATCAAATAAAATAAAAAACAAAAGTAATAGGTGTATGAAGATTGTGGGCAGCACGGTGGCTAAGTGGTTAGCACTTCTGCCTTACTGCACTGGGGTCATGAGATCAATTCCCGACCATGGCCTAACTCGGGGAGGAGTTTCCTCCGGGTATTCTGGTTTCCTCCCGCACTCCAAAAACATACTGATAGGTCAATTGGCTGCTAACAAATTGACCTTAGTTTGTGTGTGTGTTAGGGAATTTAGACTGTAAGCTCCAATGGGGCAGGGACTGATGTGAATGAGTACTCTGTACAGCGCTGCGGAATCAGTGGCGCTATATAAAAAAATGGTGGGGATGATGATGATGATGAACATCTTAACGGCTAACTTGCAAAAAATATGTGACTCAGCCAGATGAAGGAACCGCAGGCATTCAAAGATAGCATATATATATATATATATATATATATATATACATATATATATTTGCAGTTTTTGTTTATGGATTTTTAGCACAAAGGTGCATGTTTTGACTTCTGCATTAAATCACTAATGTTTTTGGCATAAGAAAACTTTCCAGGGGAATCATAGAATTTACTTGGGCCAGTGATCAAAAACAATATAGTCTAAAAATGTTCAGCAATATAGTACAGTACATATTCCCTACTAGATACCATACAACTGATAATAAGTATTGTCAAAAGCAAGAGTCGTGGGCACAGCTCCTCATTATGCTCACGTGTAGGGCTACCGCAGTTTCAATTATACACTATAGATTTGCATGTGGTGTTGCCAGAATGGTTTGCAGAGAGGTTCATCTACATAATAATGTACTGTTTTCAACAACGTTGCCTGTGTCAATGCTGTAAATATGACAGTGACAGATGTGAGCATAAAAAGTAAATTAAGTGTCACCAAAGAAAGACACACAGTGATTTTCAAAACTGTTTAGCATAACTGTGATCAATAATGAATTCTCATATACGTTTAGTATAGGGTTTATGTATAAAACTTATTCTTACAAATAAAACATGAGAAACTCTTAATATAGGAGTTCTGTCTCTTATAAATTGGCAAATAATGCTGATTTATAAGTTCGCCCGAATTTCAGTAATTCACCAAAAATGTGACAAATATTTTACACTGACTAGAGATTATTTTTCTTTTTCTTAAATATTAATGGTCCTGTAAATCCAGGACCGTAAATATGTTCAGTGGAAGTCGGAGTGAGGGAGCGGAGAAGCATTTTCCTTTTATTTATTTGTGAACATGAGTGAATTTCCGCACTATCTGCAGTATTGTGAAAGGCTAAACCAAAATTAGGATGAAATGCGGCAAAGAGAATTTGTGGGGTTTCATACACCTCTTCTCTATCAGAGGAAGAAGTAATATGATCCAATGAACTCATGTAACTACAGGCCTATCTCCCCATTGAGCCCAGACATTGATATTACATAATGCTGTTTTATATGTTACGGTACTCTTATTATTGTCATAAGTCACCGTAACGCTGGATCATGAGTAAAAAAGGGCATAAAAAATGGTACATACAAGGTAGACAAAAGGAATGCAGACGTAAAAGGAAAGTGATGCTATGCCCGCTATATAGCGTTGACCAGGAGTGGGGATAGAGAAGATCAATTCTAGTTTTGCACAGGGGAGCAGAATCTATCTGAATAATGTCTGTAGAGTTTCATTGTCATAGAGCAATGTGAACAATAATGGTTAGGGTGTGCCTACCTTGATGCTTTTACAAAATAACACAATACAACCATAGCTACATACTCTCCGACAATGTGTGGAAGACACACAAACTAGGGAATAACCTGCTGGTCTCTTGAGAGAGTATGGTGATTCCAAGTTTGCAGACTTTTAAAATGTCCCTCCTAGATTAATGCTTATTTAGGCACTCGTAGGGTTGGACATACATCTGTTTTTTTAGCTTAAGATATGCATTTTTGTAATGTTTGTGTACACCAAATATTAATTTGCATACATATGTACATATATAGATAGATGTTTGCATAATGCTCTCTTGCGTTACTTTATGTCTGTAGATGCAGAACGGGGAAGGGCAGGGGCGGTAGACATAGGCTGAGCACAGCAATTCCGACCAATTAGATCCGGACACAGATGTTAGGGGGCGTATCTCTTGCAGTTGCTAGAGGGCTGGTGTAACCGTACACAGTGATGATGTGACTATCAGAAACACTAGCTGCTTCTGATTGGCTTAGTATGTCCTTCCAGCTGAATAATTTATTAGCTTGCTATATTACATGGAGTTGCATTCGTCTATTACTTACCCATTTGGATTACTGCAGGAAAGAAGATTCTCATTGATTTTTAAGTGGGAAAACAACAGGTGTTTTGTTTTAATATAATTTAATTTGTATCAGTATTTAATTACATATTATATTGAAAATGTGACCCTCACATTTTAATAACACTGTCATGACACTATTCTCTCTTATGTATATGACACTTATTATTATTATATTATTATATTGTGTAATAGGTTAGTGCATTTGCTGCTAACGCTCTAATCTCTACACTACCACTCTGCTATTTTGGGGCATAAGTAATATACTTGTACATCTGACGTACCTCGGGGACAAATAATACTGTTTTGGGGCTAGGTGCATCTTGAGATATGTCCGACTCAACATACATGTAACACGTAGCTTTTCCTATGTAAGTTCGGTGCACCAATGTGTCTAACCATTGAGGAGCCTCAATGTCTTTCATTACGGATAAACTCATCATTTCTGTCTTGTATGAGTGTAACATATATGAGGTTTAAAACAAAATGCTGCATAATATAGTGTTGCTAATAGAGAGAGTTGTTCATTATAGTCTGTGACTTGGGCTATAGGGCAGACTTTCACAGAACTTCTGAAGAAATCCCTAAATAAGCAAAACTGCTCTAACATTCAAGCAAAGAGCGCTGTTCATTCTACTCTACAAAAAATGTCATCTTCTGTTTGGCTTTAATTGCACTTTAAAAGTATTTTAATATTAATATATAAGTTTATTCACAGTTTGTGTAAGTGGAAAATGAGTGATAATATTTTGTTTTTGTTGATCTTCAAATACTACGAAACCTTTGGAGACACTGAGAAAGCCACAAGACAGAGACCAGGGCAGAGGTTCACGCTCTGGAATAGTCAGCCATGAGTAATGCCACAAAGCTGACCGCAGTGTAGCCTGTACGAGTGCCAGGAACACTTTCTAAACCTCAACTAATGAAAATAACAAGCTAGTGGCTAGTCCTGACCATAGTCTAGATTGGATGGCTATGACTTGCAAGATAGGAACTTGCGAAGTCTGAAAGTGATAATTAGTGATAAAGACTGTTCAGACCTTAACAATGCTGAGAATAGTGTTATGAAATGTTGTCTTTATGATACAAAATTTACATTTAGTAGAATTACTGCTGTCTGGTATTCTCTTCAGCAATAACATATTGTCTTCAGAACAGGTTAATGCAATGTTCATAGGTCATACTTGCCAACTCTCCTGGAATGTTCGGGAGACTCCCGAATACCGGGTAGGTCTCCCGGACTTCCAGGAGTGTAGGGCAACTTCCCGTATTCCTAGTGAAGTGGACAGAATTAGTGTCTGCAATGACGCTTTTCTTAGGAAATCTGGTTATTTTGGCCCCGTCCCTGCTGTAAAATGACAGGTTTGCGGCATTAAGTCACAGGGCTGGGCTAAAAAGAACTCCCGGAGGGGCACCTGAAAAAGTTGACAAGTATGATATAGGTGAGAACCCAGAGATATCAGCATCATATTTAACTGATAGAATTATTCAGAACCTGCCACAATAACCTCTGCTCCCTGCTGGCTGCTGTTAATTACTTTGATGTCAACGCCTCTGTTCAACAAAAGTACAATACTGAAAGTACCAGTCAGAAATCAGTCAGAAGCTGTCATCCCATAGATTGTAAGCTTGTGAGCAGGGCCCTCTTACCTCTCTGTCTGTCTGTATTACCCTGTATTGTTTTATTAATGTTTGTTCCCAATTGTAAAGCACTATATAAATAAATGATGATGATGATGATGATCTTCGGCAATTTGGCAAATCTCATAAGCAGGTTTTAATTTGCCTTTATATAAGAATAAAATCAATGTCCTATAATTGAATCCCAGATTTTTTTATATAAGGTTTATACAGCTCCTTAAATCCCAGATATTGTATAGTAGCCTGCGCCTCTGTCTTACAAATTACACCCCCAAAAAATATACCAATGTAAATATATCTACTGTTTTTCTTTTCCCCCCAGAAAATAATTTTGTGGCGGCTTGGCAATAGCTGTTTTAATTTTAAACAAATCCAGGCCAAATAGTAATTAATTTTATTAATACATTATTTTTGTCCACAAGTTTCTTCATCCTGTGAAGTTGGCAACAGAACAGGTATTGCAGTGTCACTACTTAATACGTAGGTTTCTTCATGTAAAAGTATGAAGAATCCTTCACTGGGAATAGCCAGCAAAGCCGGTGTAGATATCAACATTGGTAACCCCCATAAAAACAGTTGAACGGAAAAAAAATTATAACCCGCGAAAACACTAGTTTTTGCTAGCACTATGGTATTTAGACCCTCTGATAACTCGTGCCTGCTGTCCCAAAGGTTGGACAGGCCACTATTGCATTTTTCTGAATGTGTGTTTGATGTATAGAATGATGCAGCAACGAGCCCAGTCGCCAGTGGAAACAAAATAGGCTCTTTGCCTGATGTCTGTTGATAAATAAAACTCTTAGAGCTAGATTTTCGAGTTTGGTGGCGGTTTTAAATGGCCACACATGGCCGGCGGTTTAGTGCACCAAACTGCCGTATTTACTATAGGGCTTTTTGCGGCTTCGATGTAAAATGTCTGGCGATGGGTTGCAGATTGAAAACGGCTAAACCGACTACGATTTGGTTAAAACCGCCATCCAAACCGCCAGGTTTTTTAATACCTGCTTCTGCTTGGCTTGATAGCTCAAACATGCTGTTTTGCCATTTGGAACATAAGAGGAAGCACCATTGACATTTAAATTATTGGGGTAATCATTATTTATTGATTAAGGGGCAAAATTAATTTAAAATTAACTTATGGGGCAAATTTTATTTTTCATTATATCAAGGGGACCAAATTATTTAACTATTATAGTACTCTGGCACTGTGATGCCAAATTGTGCACCATAAATAATTATAGCCATCATTAGCAATCAGTTACTATTATTATATATTCAGATTTCCCCCATAATATAATGCATTATTATAAATTAATTTTGCCCCTTAATCAATAAATAACAATTGCCCCAATTATTTAAATGTCATTGGTGCTTCCTCTTATGTTCTGAATGGCAAAATAGCTCAAGCAGCATGCAGCATGAGCAATCTTGCCACTGACAAGCACCTCTTTTATTTTAGCCGTTTGAATGGCGGTTTTTCAAGCCCCAGCTTAGTAAATTCGATGGTTTGTATGTTCATCATTGGTAAAATCAGGATAGCGATTTGTAATATGGTAGTTTTGCAAAATGTCAATTCTGGCCGTTTTAATGGCTTTTTGGGCTTTAGTAAATCCCAAAACCACCCTTTAGTAAATCTAGCCCTTGGAGAGCTTCACCTGCTGACATTCTGTTCGGTTTTTCTTATTGCAAAGCAGGGAATTATTAATTGTCTGTTTGATATAAGCCATAATATTTGGATCATTGCAATCTAGATGATAATATCTGAGCTTATTGCTTATCAGGTTTCCAGGGGCAGAGGTCAGACTAGACTCTTAAGAACCACACTAGATAGAGTGGAAGCTTATGACTTAAACACTGGGGCACAACAAAAGACACTATGCCACTCATCTTAAGACCCTTTGTACTCCCTGCACTACATTAACTATCAGAAATTGCCACAAGTGTAAGAGTGCCTGACACTATCTAAACACTCCAGCATGTTCATTTATTTAGAGGTAACAATAATTATGCAAAGCAGTCACTCCATAGGCAACTGCTAGATTAACATTGCTAGAGACTCTTAAAAATAAAATGCCCACAAAGCTGGACTTTGCCTTTAAATGAATCATTTAGCTTTAGTTCCAATAAGACTCACAGTTCAGTCGTTTGGAATTTTTTATTTTCTAAACTTTGACACACAATATCTGAGTCACAGTTTTGCTATTCTACCATTGCTTCCAGAATAAAAATAGCTTTCTATAATTCTACCCAGAAGGAATCATTTATTTTCACAGAGAAATACATTAACTAATATTATTGTATATTGAAGAGCTCTGCCTCTGAATCCCATGATATTTTTGGGACTCTATTTATTGAAACATGTAACCGTTCTTTAAACATTGATGAATAGGCTCCTTGCAACTGCATTATATCTAAAGTACTAACTGTATCCTGGATGTCATATTTTCACCATGCAGAGCATATCTATTCTGATAAAATTATCAGCTCTATGTAAAAGTAGAGACTCTACATTCTGTTTAAAGAATAGCTAAACTAAAATATGTGAAAAATAATAATATAGGGGTCAGTTTTAATGAGGAGCCTACACCCATACATGCTCTCATAACATGAATCTCTGTTTTGATGTATGTTACCTTGTGTACCTGTAGCACTGGGAGTTATCAGAGAGGTATATCCTGGACAATGGCTGGAGTCGTGAGAGGCTCCAGAACAATTGTCTGCTGGGGAAACTACATCCTCAACTGCAAGGACTGATGTCAAGACACAAATATAAACCCTTGTGGAGTGACCATGTTTCTTTTTTCAGCCTGGAGCTGAGACAGAGTAGGGAAGGCAGGAGAGTGGGCACCATGTGGAGCACTCCAGGCCAAAATACAACCGGCAATATAAAGTGGTAGGAGCTGAAATTAGTAGTCCTATTTCTCAGTGTCGGACTGGGGCACGACAGGCCCACTGGGGGAATGGAATAGTAGAGGCCCTTGGAACAGTGTGTACTGCCACAAGGTAGTAGTGAGCCACTGAAAGGGCATGGCCAGCCCAGGGCCGCCGAGAGGGGGGGGCGGGTACTAATTACCCGGGCATATCAGGGGGCCTAGCCCGGGCCCTCGCGCCAATGATTTTTTTTTTAAAAAAACTATTTTTCTATTTTTTTCCCTGCATAGGAGGGGGAGAGGGGTGGGTTCGGGGGGGGGGGGGGGGGGGGGGGCTCGGTCATTGGTGGGGGAGCAGGGTAGTTAAAAAACAAACAAACCATACTCACGTGATTGCGGCGCCGGCGTCCCTCCTCTATGCTACTCTGTGCACCATTGCTCCAGGCTGACTGAATGCCTGGTGTGACATCATCATGTCACGCCCAGCATTCAGTCAGTCTAGAGCAATGGAGCACAGAGCAGCAGAAAAGATAAGAAGAAAAGAGGGAAGTAAAGGTAAGTGAAGGGAGGAAAATGGGGGGGGGGGCAGCATGACACAGAGGGGTTAAAGAAAGGAGGGACAATAGCAGCATGACACAGAGGGGTTAAAGAAAGGATGGACAATAGCAGCATGACACAGAGGGGTTAAAGAAAGGAGGGACAATAGCAGCATGACACAGAGGGGTTAAAGAAAGGAGGGACAATAGCAGCATGACACAAAGGGGTTATAAAACAAGGGACAAGCAGCATGGCACAGAGGGGTTAAAGAAAAGAGGGACAAGACAAGCAGCATGGCACAGGGGGTTAAAGAAAGGAGGGACAATAGCAGTATGGCACAGGGGGTTAAAGAAAAGAGGGACAAGCAGCATGGCACAGGGGGTAAAATAAAAGAGGGACAAGCAGCATGGCACAGGGGGTTAAAGAAAGGGGCAAAGGCAGCATGGAGGGCGCAGTGTGACCATAAGGGGGCATAGCGTGGTGATGATAAAGGGGCACAGTAATGTGTGTGTGATGGCACGGAGCTTTTGGCAATGTAGTGTGTGTGAGGTAGATGGTGGCTAATTAATGGCTGCTATTTTGTTTGCGGGGTAATGGGAATACTATTTTAATGTTGGGGCTGGAGGAATGCCTAATTATTAATCATGGATGTTATTGATTTAACGGTGGGGCTGGCTGTAATTTTCTAAATGTAGCCATTTTTTTCCCAAATAGGTTCTCCAACATTCCAGGATCCGAACAAGCCGCAACTAAAGAAACCAGCAGCCACATGTGGTAAAAGTGAGAAGAACAGGTAGGACAGAGCAGCATAGTGTGTGAAATGTTGTGATTCTAGTAGGGACAATGCCAATGTTTGGTAAGCCCAGTGGGCGCTGGCCAAGATTGAACTCTTTCTGTACACACTGCATTCTTCCTATACTACACAAGGGTGCTAGATGTTCTGAAAGTCAGGAGTGCTTGGACAAATGTCACGCTCTGGGGAATTCAGGACCTAGTGATTTTATTGTGCTAGCCTCGCCCCAATGGTGCATTGCCACGCCCCCAATTGTGTGACCATACCCATGAAAAATTTTGATTTGAGTAGTGTCAGTGTCACAACCAGTAGCGTCAGAGGAGTACCCGTACAGTCTGCTCACGTTGGCACTACCTCCTAGAAGGCGCGGAGTCTAACAGAGTGAAAGGTTTTCTCCAGAGGCTCCCACAAGGGAGCTTGGTCTTCGTAGCTCCCTGACCGCAGGTCGTGGTTCTCCTAGGAGGTGATGAACGAAACTGTAAAGAGAACCAGGACTATAACTGAAGATGATTCCAATGAAAAGTACCAGGATGGCTGAGAGATTAGGAGACAGTAGAGCAGTGTGCTGATTAACACAGGAGGCTGGTAACGATGGAAGCAATAACTGGCAGAGCGTTTACCAAGAGGATAGTGAAATAGACACAGAGGCTGTGATTATCTGCGGATTGATGCGCTGGCGATTCAGAGAACAGGTAGCAATAATCTGCAGAGCATTACCACAGGGTAGTGGAGTAGTCACAGAGGCTGCGATGATCTGTGGATAGATGTGCTGGAGACCTAGAGGACAAACAGCAAACAGGAGCAAGGGAACAGGACATCTGAACAGGAGAGTAGACCTGAAGATCTGGCAATTTGGTAGAGAAGCAGGTGCTTTAAATAGACAGAGCTGACAGGCAATTAGCCAAACAAGAGAATGCAGGAAGTATTGAGCAGACCAGGTGTGTGCCTGCTCAGTTCAGCCCAACAAGTGAATGCAGAAAGAGGGAAACAGGTGAGAACAGTGACCATAATACAGATTTAGCTGGTGCAATGTGTGACAGTGAGTATCTGTAATTGCCACGTACGATAACATAATGTCAATTGTACCTAGTTTTCAGGAGAAGAACCATGTTTCAAAGATTTGTCATTAGGAATATGTGTCCCAGAAAATGCCCCCATTCTTTAATAAGGACCGAATGCTCATTTAGAGTAGCTTTAATTTTGTATTTGTAGTTGCACATATCTTATGATTCCTGCAATGCAAAGAACAGTATAAATATTAGAGATGGGCGGGCTCGGTTTCCTTGAAACCGAACCCACCCAAACTTATGGGGTCCGAGTACCAAGCCGAGTCGGCTCGGTACTCTCGCGCCTATTCGGATACTAAAAGCAGGCAAAATGTTATTGTGACATCGTCGGATCTCGCGAGTTTTAGAATCAATAGATACCCACCTCCACAGCGATCTAGCGCCATTTGAGAGAGGGACAGAGAAAGGTTAGGTCACAGTATAGAGCAGGAATAGGGCAGTATAGAGCAGGCATTTTTCTGAATTTGCACTACAAAGTGTTTGGGGTCTCATATACTCCCTTCTAAAAAGCTGAATTGTCTGAGTGCTGAACTTCTAATATAGCACAGTATTTTTCTGTATTTGCACTACAAAGTGTTTGGGGTCTCATATACCTCCTTATAAAAAAGCTGTATTTTGTGAGTGCTGAAATTCTAATATAGCACTGTATTGTTTAGGGAGGGCCTAGCAGGGATTAAACTGTATTTTTCTGAATTTGCATTACAAAGTGTTTGTGGTCTCATATACCCTCTTCTAAAAAAAAAGCTGTATTTTGAGAGTGCTGAAATTCTAATATAGCACTGTATTTTTCTGAATTTGCACTACAAAGTGTTTGGGGTCTCATATATCCCCTTATAAAAAAGCTGTATTTTCTGCAAAGGATGGTGGAGGATTATTTTCAAGAGTTAATTGAAATCGAAATGTCAGACACTCCCTTTCCATACTGGGAGGAAAAACAAGCCATTTATAAACCAATGTACAAACTTGCTTTGCAATAGCTAAGCTGCCCAACTTCCAGTGTGTATTCAGAAAGAGTTTTCTACGTCCTACGTTAGTGACATAGGACATAGGAGGTTACTTCCTAAAAGTGTGGAAAAGATGATTTTCATCAAAATTAACTATATCTTCCACGAGGAAGGGCTTTACCGGCAAACACATCCAAGAACTGACACTTCTCTAATGGCAGATTCCTGCGGGGATGAATTAATAGTCTGTGATGATGATGTACACACTGATGAGGGTGAGGATGATGCTGAAGATGATGACGACAACATCTTGACAGTGTAGAATTCATTTCACAGCACTGTTGGTCTAACATGCCTTTAGGGCATTAATAGCTGGTTTAGTGGGGGCCCAAACAAACCAAGCACTTCAGCCACAAAAGTGGAAGCCCTTGTCGCTGAAGTGCTCGGTTTGTTAAAGTGTGCATGTCCTTTGTACGATCCAACATATGGGTGGGTGGTAGTTCCAAGAACAATTCCATCTTGCACCATTAATCTTTCCTGGCACTGGTGTGTGTTTCTGCCATTACTCTAACAAGCCCATTGTTAGCTTGTTTAGGGAGGGCCTAGCAGTGATTAAACTGTATTTTTCTGAATTTGCACTAATAAGTGTAGGGTGTAATATATAAACCCTTATAGAAGAGCTGCTATGGTCATTTTTATTAATCTACAAGTCTTTGCAGGCTTTTTTTCTTAATTTGCACTAATAAGTGTAGGGTCTAATATACACCCAAAGACAAGTGCTCCATTGCGAAGATTCAATGATGAAGAGGAAGACAAGCAGGCTTGTCTGTAGAATTTGCAGGCAAATTCAACAGTGTGACATTGAATAAACAGACACATAGGGGGAGAAGAAGAAGAGGGAGACAGAAAATTAATCATCTTCTTCTTACTCAGGACTGTCAATGGTGTTATAGTCTCTTAGTAGACTGTGGATCAGCCTGCGACAGTCCTGGATGGTCATCTTCTCCCTTTTCAAGATGAGGCAATTCCTGGCAAGTCAAATAGTGTTCTTAAAGCAGTTCATTAGGCTCCAGGTCTCCTGGATTGCCCCAATGATGTGGGTCCCAGAAAATAATTCATAAAATACCGAATGGTATGAAAGGCAAGTTCTGGGCACACTGTCCTTATGTTCATGTTCCAAGGCATCCAACAGTGCCTGTGCAGTGGGGCAGTCCCAAAAAATACGCTGTGCTGTTTCCCTTCTGGTGATGCAGAAGGGGCAGTGGACATATCGGCACAGGTTCCGGAAGTGCATGAATGTCCTGAGGCAGACATCCCTGGATAGCCATCCATGCAATGTCTTTGTGTCTAGTAGTCAGCCTCTTAGAGGCCACATTCTCCCACACGTGTTTTGTTGTGTTTGTAATTTGCACTTTACATGAAAGGTACCTAACTAGATTATAATTTTGTGGGAATTGGGGCTGATTCGAAGCTCACTGATGAACTGGCTTTCTGCTGTGAATTTCAATGGCTCTTTTTAGTGCATTGTCTGGCACCCTGGATTGGTGTGTGTCTGATAAAAGCACGCATCCCGGGGGGGTCAGCGCTCGTTGCCATGTATTAGCTGTAGAATTACCTCACTTATCAAAGAAACAGGTGGAGCGATCATTGTCATGTATTAGCTGTAGAATTACCTCACTTATCCAAGAAACAGGTGGAGCGATCAAATGAACCATAACTGGTTTCATGATCCTAGGACAATTCCATCTTGCACCACTTTTCTTTTCTGCCACTGCTGTGTGCCAATGTGTCCTAGATGTGCTAGGAACTGCCGTGTGTTTGAGTCATTGCTCTGTCGCTTACCATCCAGCCAGATTGCTGCAGTATTTGGCTGAAAGTGTATGAAAAGCATATTGTGACCAGTGAGATGGTAAAAATTGAATGGAAATAACTGGAATTTAGTGTTAGTGAGTTTAATAATAATGTAGGTACAAAATAATACCTAAATGATGTGATTTTAGCCCAAAAAATTGAATTTTTTAAAAAATGACTAAACAAAACCAAAACCAAAACACGCAAAGGCGGTTTTGGCAAAACCAAAACCCAAAGGTAATTCGGATGCAAAACCAAAACCAAAACACGGGGGTCAGTGAGCATCTCTAATAAAGATGCAGCCGCAGCAAGAAATGCTTTGAGTATTTTCCTGATGCAGCCGAAGTAAGCAACAAGCAGTCACCATCATCAGGCTGATGATGACTGCTGCTATATCTTTATTTGTAACAAAAAAGAAAAATTAAATAAATACAAAATTGATGTTTCATCATCACCACTGCTATAGCATGTGCTGGTTTACAGCCAAAGCATGGGGACAAGGAGGGTGGAATCCTCTGACACCATACTATGCCAGGCTGATCCTGGTCCTCCTGTCATTCTGAATAGCACTGAGGCTACTCCTGACTTCCCTTGGGCAGTAGATGCCAGGATAATGGTGTATAGTAAAAAAAAAAAAAAAAGGTGTACTGTTGTGGAACTATAAGTTTCAGCATGCCCTGGCAGTCACTGACTGATTGTGCATGCTGGCAGTTCAAGCACCAGTTTTCCTATGAATGCCAATGGCTGGCAGAGCATACTGAAGCTGTGGACTATTCACTGGCAACCAGTGCCCACTAGAACATGTAATTCCACAAAAGTACCTAATAATAAAAAAGACACCAGTTGTTTAAAAATATGAATTAAAATAAACATTCCCCCAATTTCCACTTTTACCACTTTATTAGTCTTGTGGGGAATCTGCTTTCTTTTGTTCTTAAGTAATGAAATTGGATTTAAATTTAAAAAACAGAAGTCAATGACAAGACTTGCTGCTAGCGGAGTCGCAATGCAAATGAATGAACTTAATTGACTTTGAGGGTCAATATAAACACTGTCAACCAGAGCAGTTCTCCCATGTTCCAGCCAATCAGATGCAAGCCTCTCTGATTGGCAGATAGTGTTTTGTCCCCTTGATTTTTTTGCATTGTAAGACTGCAAGTCTCTAACTTGAACTCTTATGTTATCTCTATATCTTTTCTGTCAGTTCTCATTTAATTATATTTCCGGTCAATTATGAGACAATGTCAAAGCTAATCGGATTGTGACTGGCTTGAACTTGAACCGGACCCTACTCATTATCGAACAGACTCTTCAAATGTTGGCTGTGCTCTCTAGCAAAATTTGTATAGAGGCCTCCTGGGCCCCTCTTACTGATCTCAGTAGAGCAGAGTGAGGGGCTCTTCTGAGCATGCGTGATCCAGGGCATGTGACCAGTGTGCATGTGCTAGACTGGTGCATAATCAGAAGAGGAATTCACGCTGCTCACTTGAGAGCAGAGAGCAGGGGCATCAGTGGGAACATCAGGAGGGTGCAGGGTGCTCAGTGAAGGGGACAAGCCAGCAGTGCTGCCCGACTCACCTCCAGACTACATAGCCGCAGCACTCCCTGCATCCATGATAGTTACGCCCTGGCATTATCCACCTGCAAGAGTCTCAAAATGCACACGATCAACACATACACACTCCACGTGGAATTGGTCCAAGACAGTTTTTAATCCAATCCTGACCTTGAATAACACCTAAGGTTGGCACCGTCAATCACCTCAACCACGGCGACCAACTCACTTAGCGTTGCTCAGCTTAGGTGGTGTTACATCTATAAAACCTGGGAATGTCCCTGTGTAAAATGAACAGATGACAACTATACTATGCAATGTATCAGGTAAGCAGGCTGCAGTCAAGACAGGAAGCAACAATAACAGAGTGAGGACTATCTGTGTCAGCAAAAGAGATCAACATGACAGTAACGGAGTCAAAGGCATCCCCAGCCAGGAACCGGGAATAGTCCAGGAGTGCATTCTTGTCAGCAAAAAGGAATGGGTTAGTAGGCCAGGAAACTGTGTTAACTAGGGTCAGATACTGGCAGATCATAGGCGTCATATGCAGTAGACTTAAGGCAGCTGTCATGTACAACTCTGCACAGCGATATTGGTAAGAGAGCTCGCTGCAGCAAGCTGTCTATCGGGCCTCTGGCATAGCGCAGAGTTTCTATGTCAGGAACATAATGAGTGGGGCTCACAGCCCTGCCGTTTCATCTTAACCAATATGGCGGATGTGTATCGCTCATTTAAATGAGGTAAAAGGGAAATTAGTGGGCACATTTGTATGGGATGAGAATGAGAGAGAATAATGGCAGCTCACCGTGAACAACGAATCAGTATAGTATAGAAAGGATGAAGAAAGGTAGCACACTGAAATGTTTATAGCTGCCTTTAACATAGGGTTCAAATGTAATAATTTTATGGTGTTTATAGCCATGTGTTAAAGTACGTTGTGTAAATCTACATTACCCAGGCATTCCACAAACATTCTGTTCCATCATCATAAAATAAGGTGTAAATAATTAGTAATAGTAAAAATATTAAATTATAAAACAAAAGCATTTGTAGGTGGGTGCACAGTGGACAACAAGTTAGTGCCTACACAATGGATACACTACTATTCCAAAAAGAAAAGGGTTAATTAGTCAGTAAGCACATTCCTTTTAAAAGGAAGTGGGGGAAACAGAACAATAGGCCAGGATGGATGACGCATGAAGGGAGAAAGGAAATGAATGTGAAGAAAGGGCTCCGCAGACATAGAATAAGAAGAATACTTCAAGAAATCACTTAAAGAGACTATGTTATCCATACGAAACTGAGAAGTAATTGCACGGGTATGAGTGGCACTTTTAATGCACAGATGATGATTTTACTTTTCAGTGATACAACCATGTGTCAGAGGATAAGAGAACGTGGTCCCAGACAAATGTGACAAGGGAATCAGAGCTGATAAGAGAGTTTTATCAATGGGCTTCACTCCTGTAACAAGCTACACATGAATGAGAGGAAATGCTGTAAATCAGCTTGTAGGAAGTGTCAGTAACTATGTAAAACACCGTCATCTATTTAGCTCAGCTAGTACACAGTGCTGTGTTAATCAGCGTTCCTCAGTAAGAAGATATTTGTGAACAGCTTAGTAGGTGCACAGAAGCCATGCAGGGAATCCTTTGTTGGGCTCAATGTTTTAGTTGTCCACTTTAGCATTGAAAGGCTGATGAAGGGTCATTTTATTTTTCTTATATTATATTTTTCACTTTATCCTGTTCACTATTTATATTATTGTGCAGTATAGTTCACCTCAGCGTACCTGTTGCCTATCCACAGGGGAAGGCAGATCTTTTGTGCAACATGCCTCAGTGATGACACCATTTAGTAGTGAACTGATCCTCCTACCTCCCAACACTTGGAAGGTGGTCCCAGAACAGGGGGCATGGCTATGTCATGATGGGGACATGACCACATCACGGTGGGAGGGTCACAACCCGGTGGCATGCCTGGTGCTTTTTAAATGCTAGTCTTCCTCTCCCATCCACTCCAAAACCGTTCACTGTTGCTCTGCCATGCCTCAAATCAGGACTGTTCCACCTAAATCAGTGGGGTTGGGAGGTATACATCCCCCTGTTATATTGGTTCAGCCCACAGAATAGCAGCTTTCACTGTGTGTTAGTTTTGGGTACACTTAAAGGTTACTAAACACAATTGTCTAATATGACTCAAGATTATAATTCACCATCCTACAGCAGCTGAAATGCTGTAGGGTGATGAGAGATAGAACTGATACTTCTCTTTGTGCAAGCGAAGTACTTGCCACCCTTCCCCCATATGTGACAGGAGAAGACTAGACAAGGTGATATGTACAGGCCCAATTAAGTCATAAGCACCGGCGACTGACAGGAAGGTGAAGCTGCCGCCGGTTACCTGTGAAGCTGGCAGTTCCTGCTCCTTCATATGACTAACGAGCTAGAAATGTGGCTATGATGTCACAGCTCCACTCTGAGGAGCAGAGGATGAAGCCCCCACCCAAAAAAAACAGATTTGAGATCTTAGTTCCACTTCTATAAAAAAAAAAAAGTTTAAAGAAATTATGTAAAAAAAATACAAAACATTTTATATAAAAATATAGCTGCTAATATAGGAGATGTGAACATGCATCATTGGGTACAAGCACCGTAGTGGTACTTGGTAAATGGATAACCCTATTAGACTATAGGCGGAACTAAAAACAGACCAATTCAACAGGTGTTTTTGCCCTTTGATAAATATCTTAGCACAGGAAACACACATTTTGTGCACATAAGTACTGCTTTGCCTTGCAACCAGGCTTTACTAATTGGGTAAGATGATAATATGTTCTGTGCCCTCTAAGACAGGTGTTTCAGCTTCCTAGTAATGAACGATGAATGGGACAGACCCTAAAAGCAAAACAATCCCCACTGTGTTAAAGAGGTGAATATCCTATTTAAAGGATGCTGTTTATTTCTATTAGTTGGGATCCCAAGTGTCTTAGTGATTGTTCTGGGACTCCAAAAGAAGTGGCATATAGAACATATTACATACTGTACTAATAGGACTGAAAATAACACCAGTTGGGGTCCTGACCCATAGGTTGTATATCTAAGGCTCTATATAGTCCCATTCTCAGCCCACCAGATCCTGCAGGGAAACAGAGAATGAACAATATGGCCCAGATGCAGGCCAAGCTTTATGAATGTACCTGAGCTGCACGTTATAGCTAAAATAATCTAGTACAGTAATATGGATTCATGTGATTGTAACAATAAAAGGAGCAGGTATTATGCCTAGAAGTGGCCTCCAAATATTTATGATTCAGCATCCATTCTACAGGAAATCAGGATTTATGGTAACTTTAGACAGCCACACTAAAGCTAAACATTCCTAACTTACCTGTGAAAGGAAATGAAAGCATGGGCTGCACATACAGAAACACCATGCTCCTTGTCACATTCCTGTGGAAAGACAAAACAGGAAAGAACATGAATTCTTTGCTAAAAAGAAAAACGATGGCTAGTATTTCTGTGATCCAAGCAAAATCTAAATGTTAATGTCCACCTCCGTACATTATTAGCATTTCAACATTAGCATTTCAACAGGCATAATGATTGGACTTTACAGTGCATGCACATGAACTGATAGGAACCATAGCATTCTGTACAAATTTAAGTAAATTAATCCAATTTCCAAAATTCCATACCAGGGTTCTGTGACCACATCACCTGTCATCCCAATCTAACATAGAAAGAAGAGTTGTATGTTCATAGAATAAGACATAAATGCTGTCATGACACAACTTAAATGTAAATCTGTAAAGAGCCAAACACAGGCCGTGGCTTCCCAAAAAGCCATAGCGGATCACAATCATATAATCACAAAATCAATGTATGTATTTGCATAACTAGTATTATTATTATCTTTTATTTATGGAGTCCCACATAGGGTCCGCAGCGCCGTACATAGTGGTTGGGCTAATAGTACAGGGTGACAATACATAGCATACAATACATGGCATACAAGGTAGTACAAAACAAAGTGCAGTAAGAGCAAAAAATATAGACAAAGTGCAAAATGTATAAACAGGTACCAACTTAGCAGAGAGAAGTGCACAGGGCAAAAAGGTAAAAGTGAATACCAATGTACAGATGGAAAGGGAGGGAGAGAGGTGGGGGGTGAATAAAGGATACGCCTGCGCCCAGGAGAGTAGGCAACATTTACAGGATCAGTGCAGAGGGGGAGAAGAGGAGGCATGGGAGAGGAGGAAAGGTGGGGGCAGGAGTCAAGTGACAAAATGGAGAGAAGAGGCGGAGGGCTAAGGGCAAAGGAACAAGGAACAAGAGAAGAAGGACACGAGGAAAGAGTGCACTGCTCAAGGGAGCTTACAATCTAAATCATAACTGGTATTTCAAGAAAAAATGGAAGTGCTTTAATTAATGAGCGAGCAGGTCAGATGTGATAGTAAGTCACGTCTCTGTGGTGATATGTATGACAAGTGCCTTTCAGCTTGCACACATCAGAATCACCTACATACACACCACAGCAAGGGAGTGACCTGTGTATTCTTATGTAACACCCCTTTGTAGTGCTAGGGCGTGTACCAGGGGTGGACTGGGACGGAGGGCAGGGAGGCATATGCCCGCTGGGCCAGACAAAAAAAGGTTATTTGGGCCGGTCCCTATTGTCTTTACTCTGTGGTTGGCCCCTCCCCCGGGACCAGCCACCTTCTCCCATTGGCCGCGGATCCTTGCGATCCATCCCCCCTCCCTCCCTTCCACTATGTGTGCTGCTCTATTGGTGTCACATGGGATGCGCACCATGTGACATGTGCCATCCCATGTGTGAAGAGACTGCACAGCGTGCGCGGATGGAACCAGGTACGTGAAGTGTGTGTGAGGGGCCAGTATTTGCATGTAGTGTGTGTGTGTGAGGGTCCAGTATATGAATGTAGTGTGTGTGAGGGGGCCAGTAAATGAACGTAGTGTATGTGTGTGAGAGGCCAGTATATATGAATGTAGTGTGTGTGTGTGAGGGGCCACTATATGAATGTAGTGTGTGTGAGGGGGTCAGTATATGAATGTAGTGTGTGTGTGTTTGTGAGGCCAGTAAATGAATGTAGTGTGTGTGTGTGTGTGTGTGTGTGTGTGTGTGTGAGGGGGCCAGTATATGAATGAAAAAGTGGTGTAGGGAGAAGTAACATATACAATAAAATGCAATATAAAGTGAGGTTTGTTTTTTGTTGTATTGTTTGTTTTCATTATTTAAGATTTATAATTTATAATAATAAAGTATCGCTGAGTTAAGCAAAACTAGAATAGCCTCTTTTTATATTGATAAATATATATTGTACCGAAAACCATCGTTTAAGGATGGGCCGATACTTATGGGCTACCCCCCCCCCCCCCCCCCCCCCCGGGCTAAAGTCTGCCAGCCAGCTCCTGGTGTGTATGTAGGCATATCAGTGCGTGTCCCTGCTCCTTTGAGAAGCAAGCTGTGGGGAGACACGCCTGACGCCTATCGGGTGAAACAGTGGAAGGTTCACTTCAATACATAAATTGCGGATGACAATTTTAGTATTGAAGGGGTGGAAGGGATCTGTATCACTCAGAAATAGCCAGTGCATCATTTGGAGATAATCTATAACTCATATTGATTCTGCTTTCAGTGGTCTATGTTCCTATAAGCACAACTACATGTGGCCAGGATTGGAAGAGAATTCTCATCTTAAGGAATATTCCTATTGAGACTGCCTTAGATTACTGTTTGTTTATTAGTGGAACCAGAAGTGCTTGCGGTCACACTTTTTTTTGTATTTTATTTATGGTATATATTGAGCAATTTAGGGGTATTGCCCTCAGGGGGCGGATGAGCAGCATCTGTTTGGAGCGCCTGTTGAATCTGTCTATTTTCCTTTTGTTGTATCAGTGCATGTGTCATGGGTGGTCTGAATGTTCTCTCTTTAATAGTAGCGCAGTGCCTCCACTTAGTCAAATCACACCAGAGTTTTCGTTGGGTAGTGTTCTGGATTAAGCAACATCAGAGAAGGATTAAGAAACCCTCTGTCCCGCTTTTCCGGACCACAGGCACAAAGATAAAATCATATCACACTGAATTAAATTTAGAATTTTATATAAAAATAGACTACTATAGTGTGAACAATACAATCAAATAAATTTAACAAAAAGCACACTACAACATTTGGTGCATAACTCCTAAAAACAGATCTCTCTGATATTTTATAAACTAGAAGTATCTATATTACCACTTATATAATTCTTGCTATACTAAAATATTGATATAAAGTTATATACAGGTATCTATTTAAATCGCTTTAATATATATCTATATATATCTATATATGGATATGCAGCTTTATCATTAGTTAGCTGGAATATAGGGCCCTTAATCTTTCTGCTCCAATATAAACCAGTGTGTAGTCTGAAGTGCAAGACAATGTCCTAATCCATATAATAGGATCCTTGCCAAATAAATGATCTCCTCTCTGTAAATATGGCATTTATAACAGAACACTTTTGCTGCTTTCTCTTGATTTGATTCAGTGCAATCACCCTAGCTAGCTCTCCCTTATCCTCACCCTTGTAATAATATATCAGTCTTACAAAAGTGTGTAAGTTGAGTTTCTTCAGGACTCCCCACCATAACCCTAACTAACTAACAAACATGGCTCAGTCCAATCACATGAGCAAGATAAGAAACATTGGTACCTATCAGACTCTCTCTTTCCCGCTTTTCTCCTCTGTTCGGACCTCTCACAGAAGTCCAGCTTATAGTGTCTCCTATTATGGCATTCTCCTCTGTCTATACAGTGCTGGGGATATATTTACTAAATTGCAGGGTTGAAAAAGTGGAGATCGGATTTTATCTCTCATTTTTTAGAATGTACTAAATAAATGATAACTAGAATCTGATAGGTTGCTATAGGCTCCACTTTTTAAAAACCTGTAGTTTAGTAAATATACCCCCTGGTCTCTCTCATTGCCACTGTAGCCCTTGCTCAACTTTGTTTCCTCTGCTCTCCTCCATGCTCCTTCTCCTCTTCCAACTGCTGCACTCCTAGAACCTCTATCTGCTGTTTTTTACCTGCTTTATCACCAACTCCTTTTCCCCACTGCATGCTGGGAGATGTAGTTCTCTTCCTGCAGGGGAGGTATCTGAAGTGCATGTGTGGCCCGTTCGGTCGCCAGTGCTACACTTAGATCCGTAATATAAAGGTTTGTACCTCATTTAGAGTCGGACGCAAAGTCTGTTTAAGAAGTGTAGGAGTTGGAGTGTGCCGCAGCTTGGTAGGGTATTATGAGTGACAAGCAACCCCAGTTGCGTCCCACTCGTAATACCCTACGGAGCTGTGAGCAGTTCCTGCAGCTAGCTAATGCTTGCGCCACTTAATTCCTACCGCACAGCTTTAGCCCTGTTTTGACGTGTGTTGCGTCTGCGCCTCACTGCGACTAGGATGTATTTACATGGTCACGCCTTCACAATTCCGTGTTCCTCCCATTCTCTCGTAGTGAGTCGCAAGCTGTCATGAGTGTTAATTGCGTCCAAGATGCAGGCGGATTTGGTGCTTTCTGCACATGCATGATAATGTTTTTTTGTTGGATGCACCTAAAACGGACTTTGCATCTGACTCTAAATGAGGTCCTTTATGTGCACATATAGATGCCATACTTCTCGCTCTTAGTAAATGATCCACAATGTTAAGTACCTTATTTCATACAACTTATTTATGTAGAATATATATGACAGTCATTATTTATAGAAAATAGTAGTAATCCTCCCCCTTTTTCTGCTAAATGTAAACTATTGGAATTGTAATAGTATGATGAGCAGGGGCAGAACAGTGCATTCCCGAGCTTCAAAGTAAAATTTAGATCTCAGTTACAGTGTTCATGTATCAGCTGGCAGGCTGTTCTTAGTGACGGAGACTGGGTAGGTGACATGGAAAGTAACCAAGTCTAGAAAATATATTGGCACATAGCCAGAAACAAAGTTTGATTAAGCCCCAGTAGCATTCTAGAAAAGATAGTGGTTTGGAGCTCCTTTCCCACCTCCGATTAGCAGACCACAAAAGGGGCAGAATATAAATAGAAATTGAGAAAGGCAATTTGGTATCTGTCTGCATCATATAATCATCAACATCATCATTAGCGCCCTCGTCACCTACACAAATCTCCCCCTCATCCTCTTCTAATTCCAAAGTGGCATCCTCACTTGGTGTATCACCGGCTACACTCGGGCTGTTCAGACACACATCAGTAGAACTGCTGAAAGGGCCCTTCTTTATGGATACATTATCAGAATGCTCACGATTAGACATACTACTGGTGGATGGACTCTCCACAGGGATTGGTGTCATTTCTGGTTCAGAGCATACATTATCCTCTAATGCCTTACTGTTTTCTTGCAGCTCGGCTTTGACGCGTAACAGTAGTTGTGCACCACTTTCATGCTCCAAATTGCTTGTTCTTGCTTGGTCGCGAGTGACCGTACAAGAAGAAGGCTCAGTAACATTTTTGGATCTGCCACTAATAGAGAAAGGCAAAGACCTCATTCTTTCTTTGCCACTGCGTGTGTAGAATGGCATGTTGGCAATTTTTTTTTTATCGGCACTTAACCTTTCCTCAGTTACACTTGTCTTTCGCTTCAACACAGTAAAAAAATTTTGGGTGTGTGTTTTTTTCCCAGATTTAAAAAGACTATGTACTTTTACATCGCCTTTCCCAGATGAGGTACTGGGAACACTACCATCAGGACTGGTGACAGAACCTGATTGCTGATTCTGCTCATATGTGGACTGCTTTGAATCCATTTTAATGAGCCCAAATCACTTGTAGTGAAAAATATTGTATTAGATAGATATTGCTGACAAAGATGACTTTTTTTGACAGCCAGAGAAAAATTAGTGTAAAACATTGGGGAATATTGCAGACCCCAAATCACTTGTAGTGAAAAATATTGTATTAGATAGATATTGCTGACAAAGATGACTTTTTTCGACAGCCAGAAAAAATAGTGTAAAACACTGGGGAATATTGGACACCCCAAAAGCACTTGGAGAGCAAAATACTGTTTGAGATACTGCTGATAAATGAGTTTTTTTGAAAGCCAGAAAAATTTAGTGTAAAACACTTCGGGAATATGAGACACCCCAAAATCACTTGGAGTGCCCAAAAAAGAAAAAAAAAACTCCTCTATCCTCCTCTATTACTGCTCTAATAATTGCAAATGGTATTAATATTAGAATTGTACAGATTAGTATAGAAACAGTTAGGTGTACACTAATTGCTCTGTCCCTGCGCTAATATAGCCTGTGACCTAACCCTGCTCTCTCCCTCTGTCAAATGGGGATGGATTGCTTTGGAGGCGGGTATTTATGCTTTTCAAATCTCGCGAGAACCGAGCGCAGAAATACGAATACGTCACAATGACGTTTTTCCTCGATTTCAATTCCGAATGGGTGGGAGAGTACCGAGCCGGCTCGGTACTCGGATAGGCTAAATTCGGATGGTTTCGGATCCCGGGGAACCGAGCCCGCCCATCCCTAGTTTAAATAGCCAACTCGGAAAATTCTGGTCTCTGGCCAAGCATCTTCTCCCACTATTCTGCAGATAACAATCAGATATGCCTCATCTATTTTCTGTCCATCAGTTGCAGAATTGGGTGTCTCTTCATCCTCTTTTTTTAAAAACAAAACAAAACATCATTTAGATCTAAATATTTTTTGCATATGTTTTGTAATTTTTTTTTTAATCTCAGGGAGGGAGTTTTATTATTATGTTCATTACCACTGACATAAGCCTGTTGTGATCATACTGACACATTTTTTTCTCTGACAAATTTCCTTTTCTTGCTGTATGAATGACTAGAGTTTGTGTAATCATTTCTTGGCAGACTTACTTGACAGATGCAGCAAAAACTGTGCCCATTTTCCGCTTGCAGCGTTTCCACGAATACACCTGTTGATATTACAATGAATTGCTTGTCTATTTGTACACCTAGATAGCTAATGGTGCTAATGACAAGTAAAGGAAGAAAAACATTTGTTTTGTAGCATTCAGTGTATTGTAGTTTTGGTGTAAAATGTGGGGAAGGGGAGGTAAATTTAAAAGAAAATGCTGCAATATTGTTTGCAGTGAACACACACACAAATGTACAGAAGATTGGGCTACTAATAGTCACAGTCACAGCATCTAAAGTCATTTTCTCCCAGTACAATTATCATCATCATCATCATCGTCTGTTTATTTATAAGGCACCACAGATAACATAATGTATAACATATTTGACATACATGAAGTCAGCAAGCATTTGAACAGAGATAATATGCCCAATAATATGCCTAGCAAGGTACAAAATACCCAGTTATAATAACCAGCAAGATATAAATGTTCACTAATAAAGACCAGCAAAACTGGGTAACATGATGTAATATGCGTGATATAATGCCCAGTAGACATGTTTACTGACCCCTGTGTTTTGGCTTTGGTTTTAGACATGGATTAAGTTTGTGCTTGTGTTTTGGTTTTGGTTTTGTCAAAACCGCCCTTGCGTGTTTTGGTTTTGGTTTTGGATCTCTAGTTTATAGAAAAATAGCTAAAATATGCTAAAATCACATAATTTAGCTCTTTATTGTTCCTACATTATTATTAACCTCAATGACACTGATTTCCAGTCATTTCCAGTCAATTTTGACCACCTCACATGTCACAATATTATTTTCATCCACTTTCGGGTAAAGACTGCAGTGACCTGGCTGGATGGTAAGCGACAGAACAACGACACAAACACACGGCAGTTCATAGCACATCTAGGAAACATTGGCACACAGCAGTGGCAGAAAAGAAAAGTGGTGCAAGATGGAATTGTCCTTGGGCCCTCCCACCCACCCTTATGTAAGATATTGAAAAGGACATGTATATTTTAACAAAGCAAGCACTCCAGGGACAAGTAGTGCCAGTTTTGTGGCTGAAGTGCTTGGTTTGTTTGGGCCCCCACAAAACAAGGTAACAGTGGCAAGATGTTGTTGTCATCATCTGCAGCCTCATCCGCACCCTCATCGGTGTGTACATCATCCTAACACAATATTAAATCAGCCCCACAGGAAACCACCATTACAGAAGTCTCTGTAACATAAAAGTAAATAAAAAATGTAAAAAAAAAAAGCTTATAGTAAACAGTAAACTTTCACCTTTATTAGAGAGGTTTTTTTTCTTTTAAAAGGTACAAGCTTCTTTTTTTACATTTTTGTTTCCCTGACTTAAATCAACTATGCACTTGAACATAGGCTTTAGCACATGACATAGAGGGATTAGTATAATGATAACTGAGACTGGAGAGTGACAAGAACAATGTTACTGAAGACTGGAGAGTGACAAGAACAATGTGACTAGAGACTGGAGAGTGACAAAGACACTGCAACCCCTCCTATATCTGTATGAGCTATGGCACAGTAGAATGTCACTGGAGACTTATAAGAACACTGACAGCCCTATTATTACAATTTCTGTTTCAGCACTAAACACTGCCACCTCTCCTATTTCTGCGTGAGTTATGGCACAGTAGAATGTGACTGGAGACTTTTAAAAACACTGTCAGTCCTATTAATTGAACTCCTGTTTCAGCACTAGACACTGACACCTCACCTATTTCTTTGTCTCTCTGTGAAATGGCGCCGATCTCCGTGGAGGGCAGTACTTACAGAATCCAAAACTCGCAAGATCTGACAACGCCACAATGACATTTTGCTTAGTTTTCACTTCCGAGGGTGCGCAAAAGTATCGAACAGGCTCGGTACTCGGATCTGTGAAGTTCGGGTGGGCCCGGCTCTCTGAGTACAGAGCCCAAGCATCTCTAGTTATTACCACTCCTCTGTCATACAATCAGCTCCTCTTCCTCTCATGTAATCTCTATTGTTTTTCACCTCTTCTCCTCTTTTCCCTCTGTCTTTAAATTTCAGCCTGCTGCTGTATATGTCACTCTGTTCAGCCCCCTCTTGTCTCTCTCATCTCCGTTCAAACTTCCCACTTCTGCCTCCTCTCCATTCTCTTGCTTGTCACTTTCTTCTTCTCCTTCTCACTTCCAGCCTCCTTTTTCTCTGGCCTTTTTGTTTCAGACCAACCGCTACACTTTATCTGCCAGGTTCCAGTCATTCCTCTCACCTGTCACCTTTCCCTCACTCCCTTGGTCTTTGTGATGTCACTGTGAGCAAAGCTTTCTCAATTCCTGAAATTAGTGCACATGTTCGAGCCATCATGTCTGCCGGCACTACAATTATGTCCAACATTCCTCGTGTCCAGCATTCCACGTGTCCAGCATTGCTTGTGTCCAGCATTACTCGTGTCCAGCATTACTTAGGGTCCATGCTGTCTTCTTATTCTTTGCCTTGCGGTATTCTTGTTATTTTTCTTGAGCTCAGCATCTCCAGTCACTTGGTGCTTCTAATGGGCTTCCATCTATGGTCACAGTTAAAGTTGGTTACTTAATGGTTGCTCTGGGCAGCCGACCTCCCTGACAGCCCTTCCTTGGCTATGCAATTTATTCTGTACATTTGTCTGACAATTTTACATTCCTGATTTTTAGCATAAGAAAGCCTTAACATATAACGCTATTTTTCTTTTTTTAATTGTGGCATATACTGATCCATTGTTATTTTTATTATTAGTTTTTGAGACAAAAGTTTCACTAATTAATTTTTAATGCCAATTACAGAATGAACAAATACAACAAATAAATGAAAATGTGAATTGATCAAATTGTTTTATAGAGAAATATAAATATTTGATGAGTCTTCCTGACTCCTGCAGTGATTCACCTAGATTATAACTGTTGTTCAGATGACTAATAATGTGTTACTGTATAGACTCAATTATTCTTATGGAACTGAATTACAAATGCATGATATATATATATAATAACTTTGTCATTCTATCTGGTGCCAGCTATCAACAGGTTTATTTAAGCTAACAAAGGTTAGTTAGCCTGGTTTGTTTGAGTTTCTTACAGGTGGGCCTTTGCTGCAAGTAAGTCAGTAAATAAGAGTCATTCACAATGTAAATATGCTGCAGGTCTATATGCGGCCCATGCACCTATTTCTACAAAACTTTTGCACAGGACAAAGAAAGGTTCAAAGGAATGATAATAAGTTGATAACTCATCGGTCTAGATAGCTTTCTCTGTGGCAGCTGAGTATTGTTCACCTGCCATGATGATAAAATATTGTTTAATTGTGTAAAAATAATTTTTAAGAGGCAAGTGTAACCTTAATAAATAAGACTTTAACGATACACACATGCCTATTTGTCCAGTTAGAGCATACATGGATATATGCCCAAATGCACTTTTGGGAACTACCCCCTGTACAGACACTCTGCACAACCTGTTGTGGGATTGGGGATTGGATATCCACAAGGATAGGGCAATCCCTGACTTACTCTGCTGTACAAGTCTCGTATGCTCTGAAAGCCTCACTGCTAGCACACAGCATTCCCCATGTAAAATCACATCTCTTGTCTGACATGCTGTCGCAGACACCATCAATATCCAATAGGACTCTGGTGTTGCTGAGCTCTAAATATACCCAGGCATATGCCCAACTCTAAATGATCCCCAAAATGCCTCTTTGTGCTGAGAAAGCAATTAGATAAAAGGATGGAAAGAGAGAGAGTTTTCAGGGACATTCCTTGTTGAGCGCAGCCATTCGCACTCCGCAAAAGGACTTGAATCCTACACCCACTTAGGGCTGGGATTGGGTCTCATCCTATAATTATAATGAAGCAATACATACACAGTGCGCTGTTTAAACATTTTTTTTTTTATTGTGAAAAACGGGCAGAATATCCGTTACCCAAGTCCTCAATTATCAATCTCTACTATAAAAGGAAGGCCATGTGTAATGGTTCCCCTTAGCCATACTTACAAACATCCAGAGGCTAATCAGTGAAGAGCCGTTGTCTCCATGTGGTTGTGCACAAAACATTCCTGGTATCCCTGGGCTGTGGGTGTGACCGTACAGACCAATAGGAAGCCAAAAGCAGAGAATCCACATGGTCACATAGCCACTAGGCTGTGCTCCAGCAATGATAAAGATATAAGTTGGTCTTCCAACATCAGAATATGTGTATGTTATCTTTAAATATATCTATGCTGTATTTTCATCCTTTTATTCTGCTTTAATTTTGGCTCCAAATGAACAAATCCAGAAGGGGGAATAAAAAGTTCCTACGTCTTGAATATCATAAAAAGCAATGTGACTCATTATTACAGGCTTAGAAAACTGGTGCCTGTTACTTCCTGAAGCCAGTCAGCTACATGAAAAGAACTGTACAAGGCAGCTGCTTGGTCAGTGGACGGAGAATATAGTGTAAAATGTGCAAACACAGAATAATATTATTTTTATTCTATCGCAAAGTAGTACAGATCACCCATAGGTAATATATTATTGCCTGTTGCATCTGGAAGGTGTCCAAAATGTATTCAGTTTCAGTGCTAAACTGTTTGGACATATATGTCCATGCATTGTATCCAGCTTTAGGCCCCTTGCAAAACAGTATGTGAAAACTACATTTTATGCTTGCATCCAATAACCATTTGATATGTGGACTATATGCAGTGAATATGCGCTGGATGCATTCACATGCTTTAACATGCGTTTGAAAGTGTGTTATGAATGCAAGCATTACAGATATATTCCCATTCATTTCAATTGGTTTTAAAGTGTGTGCTCTACATGTATAAATCCCATTGACATGAATGGGAAAGCTCTAATAAATAAATCATTGGGCTACGTGCAGTCTCCAAAATCATGAACAAGCCCCAGAGTCAGACAGCTGGATTATTTCCCACTCAAACAGGGAGGCCATGAGTGTGGAGTCCTCCTACCAAACTCAAAATCTCCCTCAGGCTACAGAATGGGAAGCGGACGGCTACAGAAAAACTGAGCACCCCCGTCCAACCAGACTTGCGCTCTTCCCAGCCTCCCTGCTCTGTGGGGCAGGAGTAATGAAGAATTTTGGGCCCCCTGAAGTGGTAACATTGCCACCAAAGTGGTCCCAGTATAATAGACCAAGGTCCCTAAGATACCTGAGGTCCTGAAGACACAAATAAACTGTATTTAAATAAAACATTAAAAAAATTCCAATGGGAAATACAAATATTTTTTCATAGGCCAATGATATTTGTTCTGTGTTCTTTCAATTGTATTCCAATGGGGTCAGAAACAGAGAAAAAATGATGGTTGAACACTATTAGTGACCGCTCTCTAATTATTAGAGCAGGAAGTCCCAAGGACTACCCATTGTTGTCAGCCAATCACATGCGGATTTCCTTATTGGCCACTCCTGATTGGCTGGTGAGAGGAGTCCTGCTTTGATCATGCACATAAATAAAGACAAATTAAATTTCTATTTTGGATTATTTTTTTTTTTAAAAATGCTGTGGAGCTCCATTAATTTCGATGACCCATTCCTTTCAATGTAGTTTTATTATGTGGTGCACAACACCAATTAAATAAATGGGCCATTGAAATAAATGGGCCACTGAAATGAAGGCAAAAAACCTGCCAAAATGCTGGTATAACCAATCTGTTAACCGCTGGTGCTTATCTACACAGTGCACTCACATAAAGATGGACTTTTTCAAGTACAGTGACATGTTTTAAATGCACTAAAGTGGCCCCTTTTGCCTCCGCCATTCGGCGGCTCCCAGGCACTGACGGCATGGAGAGGCCATCACTGTGCCCTCCACTCCCAGTCTATCTGTGATTGGGAGCCACCGGATCTCTTCCAGAAGCCAGGTAAGGCATTTATTATGATAGGAAGGAGGAGGGGGTGAGGGGATTATTTATTGTGATGGGGGAGGGAAGGTGAGGAGGAAACAATGTAGAATATCTCTTCTACATTAATAGCTAGATTTTTTTCTGAATTTTTCAATTAAATGATTTTTGCCAGTTTTCTCACCACTTTTTTTCATGAGACTTGTAAACGTATCAAACGGTGGCTGTTTCAGAGCATGAATAATATGCCCCAAAGTTGTGATGCTGGGAGAAGAGTTTCATTCATGCAAAACACTTTCTAGACTTAAACTATAAACTATGTCAATGTGGGTGGTATTACTACTTTGGCAGTGTGCATTAAAGTAGCAAATTGTGCTTGGTGTGCCACCATGTTATGATAGGAGGGAGGGGAGGACATTTACTGTGATGCGGGAGGAGGGGTAACATTTATTGTGATGAGGGAGGGGGGTGTGCGATGGGGGTGTGCAGAAAAGAGGGAGGGGGCACATGTACTGCAAAGAGGGATGGGGGTGCATGTATGGTGAAGAGAGGGGGGGGCATGTATTGGGAGGGCCCCGCCAGATTGATTAGTATCGGGCCCCACAGTTTCTGATGGCAGCCCTGATGATACCACCTTTTGTACACAATTATCTATAGAACATTTTTCATACATGTGACCTAATATATTTGTTTCATTTGTTTTTGTTTTTTTAAAAAATAAGAAGAACTAGAACAAGGTAAATATACAATTCCCTACTTATTTTGTATACAAATATTAATGCAATTGTTCAAATCAACATATACAGAAAATATAGCCTTGTGTAAAATTGGGTAAAATTCCCTTTGGTGACTCAACATATGCATGATACCGAGTATGAGTCAGTATCCTTACTAATGGTAATCAGCACATATTTTTTTACTTAAAGACATTCTTTTATCATGTGGGATATCTTAGCGAAACTTACTAGTCTAATTACTCATCTGATGTTACATTTGATATGTCTTAAGTTGAGTAAAATAATTACTTCTATTATTACTAATGAATCTATGGTGCTACATTGAGCCAAGTTGTAAAAAGCTTGCCTTAAGGTAAATGTTGCATTAACTTTTGGTATCACAAAAAAAAAATAATGCATTAGTGTATTTATCTCCAGATACACATTACAGATATGGTAACTATCAAACCCACTCTGCTAGCTACTTAGAAAGATAAAACCTGCAATTAGTAAAGGGGGGAAAGGAGTCTCTAACGTCTTGATGAGAATGTCCATTAATGAGTCTCATTGGAACTCTACATTGTAATGTCTTGAGTGGAGTGCAGCAGACACCTTGTGACTCATGTATGAAAAGAAAATGAGCAAGATAAGTGAACGTGTTGCAAACTTGCTGTGATTCTGAGTGTAGAACATTTTGGACTATGGACCACTATCTTCTTTTTGTTTAGAAACCTGCAAAACAGGTTTTTTTTCACACCTGACGAAATAACTAAAGAATAAAAATTTGGTTAGAACAAATCAGTAGAAATTTACACATTTACATTTAAGCCAAGCAGCACCGTACGTAATACTTAGTTATTAGTTAGTTAAAATGGAACAGAGAAGGCGGATGGTTTTGGTGCACGGAGGAGGTGAGAGAAGGGTGTAGATGTCACACGGTAATGATTAATCTCATTACTAAGCCTGTGCGCCATAGGTCGACTTCACACAATCAAAGCAGCTATTATGTGGGCTAAACCAATATTCATTAGAATACAGACTATAAATTCATTACAAATGCATTGACATCACTGAAACACCTATGAACTAGTGCTTTTATCTTTGTTTTTGTGAATATTTGCTCAGCCCCCAACATGGCTGACACTGTGTGTGTATTTTTCATTGAATAGAACATGTATAAATCTGAGCCCGCAGCCTTGGTGTCAAACTTGACTCCGCCCTCTGCTTTATTCCTCACACCCAGACTCTCTCCCAGTCCTGTCGACTCCACCTTAAAAACATTGCCAGAATACGCCCTTTTCTTACTCAACATGCTACCAAAACTCTTATCCATTCTCTCATCTCCCGTATTGACTATTGCAACCTCCTGCTATCTGGCATTCCCGACACTCATATATCCCCACTTCAATCCATCCTAAATGCTGCTGCAAGACTGATCTTCCTCTCTCACGGCTCCACATCTGCTGCACCACTTTGCAAATCCCTACACTGGCTCCCTGTGTCCTCCAGAATCAAATTCAAATTACTCACCCTTACCTACAAAGCCCTCAACAACAACACCCTTCATACATCTCAGATCTCATATCAAAATACTCTCCCTCCAGCCCTCTTAGATCTACCTCTGACCTGTGCCTTGTCTCGTCTCGTCTCTGGAAACCACCTCTCTCTCCCGTCTACAAGATTTCTCCCGTGCTGCTCCTCACTTATGGAATTCCCTACTATGCTCAAACAGATTTTCCCACAGCCTTCAAATCTTTAGACACTCTTTGAAAACCCATCTCTTTTTTAGAGGTGACCTTATCCTCGATAACACTATTCTCACTAATGCACCCTCACAACTGTCCCAATCTCCACTCTGAGCCACACTCGCTCCTCTTGTTTCAGCTGTGCCCTCTTCTATTTAGAATGTAATCTCTCTAATGAGCAGGGTCCTCCATACCCTTTGTTTTTACGTCATATTTTTGGGTTTTTTTTGTCCACCTTGTATGTTCCTGTTTTATGTATACACTGTTTTACCTACTGTAAGACGCTGTGGAGCACTGTGGCGCCTGGCAAATCTACGATAATAATAATAATAATAATAATAATAATGTGTAGTATGTATTCTTTGTGGTTTTCGAGAACTGAGAGAGCGCATGGGCCATTCATGGGACATATTTGCCTAGTTAGAGTGAAGAAGACCAATTACAAGCTGGTTTGTGTTGTCATGGGTACCATTAATCTTTTAATCATACCTCCCAGCATTTTTAGGGGCATATTCAATTAGCTTCCAGGATTGTGGCTACACACGGTCGCCTCCGTCCTGATACTGCTACACCGCAGACTTCCCTTCACACCCCATAGGCAGTATCGTAATTGCACTTTATGTGCGTGGCCATGCAATGCCACGATCCCGGAAGCTAATTGGACACACCTTACAACTTCCTGCGAGTCGGGAAAAATGTGCCAACCACAGGATGGAAAGACAGTCTGTTCACATAGGGAATGTCTTACCCAGAGGCGGAACTAGTGAGCTGTGGGCCCCAGTGCAGGGAGGCGGGGAGGAGGGAACCAGGGCCCCCAATCCTCTGCATCTGCCATGCAGCGGGCCCCATTATCTCCATGGACTCTGATGCATGGCTCCTGCTGCATCAATGATAGTTCCGCCACTGGTCCTGCCAAAATCAGCATAGTTGGGAGGCAGCACAGTGGCCAAGTGGTTAGCACTTCTGCCTGACAGCACTGGGGTCATGAGTTCAATTCCCGACCATGGCCTAATCTGTGTGGAGTTTGTTTGTTCTCCCTGTGTTTGTGTGGGTTTCCTCCGGGTGCTCCGGTTTCCTCCCACACTCCAAAAACATACTGGTAGGTTAATTGGCTGCTATCAAAATTGACCCTAGTCTCTCTCTCTCTGTCTGTGAATTTAGATTGTAAGCTCCAATGGAGCAGGGACTGATGTGAATGAGTTCTCAGTACAGCGCTGTGGAATTAGTGGCGCTTTATAAATAGCTGATGATGATGATGATAATGAAGAAGGTATACTTGACATGCCCAAGATAAGTCGGAATCAGTTTACTCAAAACACAAATAAGCAAAAGTGTGAAGGTTGCGTATACACAAAAGGGCATCTTAGCATTCAACTCAAAAATCAGCCCTTAAATATCAATCTTAGATATAATGACATGAATCAGTGGTGCATGCTGTATATTTTTAGCATATGAAAGGTTAAGAGCTGATAAAACAAAAAAACACAGGATTATGGTTGTCCCCCATTATGAAAGAACCTGCCACTCCCAGTAAAATATTCATTCCTTAGTGTCCAAATCGGGACACGGCCACTCGTCTTTGGAAAGTGTGCATGTCACAGTGGATGTGGCCACACCCTCAGGTGGGCTGCCTGGCGCTTCTGAAGTGCTAGGTCGTTCTCAAACCCCCCCCTGCCCTCTCCTAAAGACACCCTTGATGTGCTGCACAGGCCTGAGGGACTTGCTTACTTTATGTGAAGCACCCACTCACTATGGAAAGCATGGACATACCTTAAAACTTCCTGCGAGTCGGACAGTCTGTTTAAATAGGGAATGTCTTACCCAGAGGCGGAACTAGTGAGCTGTAGGCCCCAGTGCAGGGAGGCAGAGAGGAGGGAACTAGGGCCCCCGACCCTCTGCCATGCAGCGGGCCCCATTATCTCCATGGGCCAAGGTGCATGGATGTTCCGCCACTGGTCCTGCCAAAATCAGGATAGTTGGGAGGTATACTCAACGTGTCCAAGATAAGTCAGAATCAGTTGTCATGACCTTTGTTTTTGGTGCAATGATGGTCAGTGGTTGATTAAACTTCCAACTTGAGCACAGGGTTGAGGAACTAGGCCAGACTAGACCATGGTCTAGACAAGACAATGTGAGAATTTAAATTTGTTTTTACTTAATATACAAGTATTTGATATAAAATAATGTGAATTTTATTTCATTACAGCTCACAAAGGAGCTGTTTTAGAGTTAGTCCTAAGTGCATTAGTGTGTTGTAGCTATGCACCTCACTCAAAGTGTCTAACACTGCGCATGCTCACAACTTACGGCACATATCTGATGCTTGCAGCCCTTTGCACTATGCAAGGCGTATCATGTGCAATTGAGGTACCGTGAGGGTGTATAAACGCACTTTAAAAGGCATTGGTTTCAATGTATCTTTGGATATGTTATTTGTAAGGCATCAATTATGAGCCTACACAAGGTGGGTACAACATATGTATCTTGCAACTTTGCAGGGTGCATATACTTAAGGTTGAACATATAATAAGGTCTCATCTTACTCAAAACACAAATAAGCAAAAGTGTGCAGGTTGTGTATACACAAAAGTGTGCAGGTTGTGTATACACAAAAGTGTGCAGGTTGTGTATACACAAAAGGGCACCTTAGCATTCAACTAAAAAATCAGCTCTTAATTATCAATGGTGACTCAAACTTAGATATCATGACATAAATCAGTGGTGTTATACTGCATATTTTTAGCATATGAAAAAGTTAAGAGCTGATAAAACAAAAAACCACAGGATTGTGGTTGTCCCCTATTATGAAAGAATCTACCACTCCCAGTAAAATTTTCACTCCTTAGTCATTTCCAGGGAGGGTTAGCTGGTCAGGATCTCATTATGTTACAATCATTATGGGCACCCAAAAGCAATTATAACGATTATAAATAAATTGAATAAATTGGGAGAATGTGTCTACTTTATAAAATAAACAACAGCCTAGAAAATGTTCATTATTGGTATACAGTTACTTGTCTATTCTCCACTAGATGAATAGAGCTTTTCAGTAGGAACACCCAAGAACATGTCATAGTGTTATATGAAGGATGCAACATATTATTATGTCAAAAATAGGAAGAACGATTATGGTTTTTAGATTTTTTTATAAGTATCACTTATATTTCAAAGTGTGGAACAAATCAAATCTTACTACGCTACATTAACTAAGTGATATTTATATTATCATCAACAGCATTTGTAAACCACACAATTACTTTATTTGCTGCAGCTTTCAGTTACTATGATAATCTGATTTATTTAATAATATCTTGAAGAATACTTTGCCTTTTTTCATATTACTGATTTAGCATTTATCAGCATCAAAACATTCTCTTCTGCTTTCTGTCTGAACAGAAACCCAGCATTTCTTGTCATTCTATTTTGTTTTTCTTTATTTCTCACTGGTGCTGCAGGTAAACTTCTTAATTGTCATTAATAAATCTGGGTAATTTATTGATTGGTCACTTATCTATTTCTGTTTCCAACATAGAGGGCGCTGTTGTGTAATTCTGTATCTCTGTCTTTTCTTCCTCTAACGTGATGAAAGTGTTAGTGATAGCTTTGCCCTCTCTACGTGTAATCATTTCTATCTGTTTTTGGGTAGCGTGTATATAATTTCTATTTCTTTTACTTTTATGTTTATTATTAAGTTACAGGTAATGAAAAGTCACCCACCGGCTGTTGTAGTTATACAATATATCTATGTGTATTCACAAATTATGTTATATTTTATAAATCTATAAATGGGGCGCTAAAGTGTGAAAGTAGTATGGAAAAAAAATAATTAATAAATCAGTTCCATAAGGAACAGCACCTATAGTGATAAACACTTTATTAAAGTTTTGGCTAGGTGCAGCTCCAGCTAGAAGCCGTAGATGGGGTGGTGGAGCTTTTATCTTTGCCAGATGGTAAATTATCCATGTCAACTCTTCCTGTTTTGCCCAGAAAGGCTTTGGGGAGTTGTATTCCAGCAATGGCTAATGGTGTTGTCTGGGGTACAATCTTGCCTAGTATTTTATTATCATGCCTACATTGGTCTGTAGTTAGTATATATGTTTGTATGTAAGCTATTCCCAGTGGCCATTCACAATTACCAATATTGTTGTTCTGTTCTGTGGGAGTGGGTAAGAGGAACGGTGTGGGGATTAAAGTGCCCAATGAATAAACGAGTAGAGTGGTCCTCAGTAGAGATGCCGAAAAATTTAGATCTGGTTCAAAATTTGCTAGAATTTCATCGATTGAATGGTCACAAACGTTTTACTGTTACAGTCTTCAATAGACACTTATGTGATTTTGACGTTTGAAATTTGCTGTTTGTAATCACCATTAGCAGTTTCATTCAACGTTTGTCATTTTTGTACTTAATTCATATCCCAGGTTTGCTGTTTGAAGTCCACTGATGGGGCTTGCTATTTGCTTTCAAGGTACACTGTTGCATTCACTAATCAGGGTTTGTTTATGTTAGTCACATCAAAATTTGTATTTGTAAATATTTCAAAAAAAATTTAATATGTGTAATATAATAAAAAAAATTACTTTTTTGCTGTTCACATTCAAGGTTCGCTATTTGTATTTAAAAACAATTGAAATGTATCAATTCAATTCTCAAACATGTTCAAGACAGTTATCTGGCTCTATCATGTGCCAACTGGCTCAAACATGGTCAAACCTGTCGGACTTGTCCGAATCTAGATCAATGTTTTATTAATCTATCTAAATATTAAGAAACAAGTTAACCCGTGCATGATACTCATGCACTCTAGTCAAATCAAGCTACTTAAGGTGTTAAAAAGGTTCTTGTCATGCATTTGGGGCTAGGCCAGGCCTCCTCAGGGGAAGAGCGTTACTTCCCGACGCAAGCGCCCTTTTTTAACGTGGTTTTGTCCACATGTCACCACCTCATCATTCTTCTCCATCACCTCATCCTTCATTTTCATTGCCACATCCTTCATCAAGCTACTTAAGGTGTTAAAAACTCCCCACTGTCACCCCCAGCAACCACCAACCACTCCCAACTGTCACTTCTCCTTCAAGAAATATATAGGTCAGTGTATAACTCTGCCCAGCAGGTGGCGCTGCAGCTTGGTTTTTTTTTTCACACACGCCACTAGGCATTTATATAGTAGATTCCTGCATATTTTCACATTTTTTGAGCGATACAATATATCGGTTTGAGAAACAGTTTACGGCCAGCTCAAACATCTCCAGTCCTGTTCATTACTGATAAAAGGTCTCATACCTGTATACTCACTGGTATACTCACTGGTAATACTTAAAACTGATGATATATGCAATGTGGATGTAGCAATATATAATATATTTAAATTAAACAAATACAACACCATATTTACGAAACAGCGAGGTCCAGATAAAATACAGTTGGCTGGCTGGTACAATGGTCATCTCTTATTCGTACTTCAGGTTTCAGGACTATTTACTAGCATAATGCTCTATGACATACAATGCAAACATACGGCCGATTAACAGCTATGGTTTTGTGCAGATAGGCACCTTCAAACAATTTCAGTACATAACTCTCTTTCGGGGATCCAGGACTAAATATTTTCTTCTTCTGCTGCTCTGAATAAATCTGCTCCATTCTGAGAAGTTTGAAATAAAAAGCAAGACATTTGTTTTGTGTTAAGGTGTATTTGGGACTGGTTATGTGCGGTGCCCCTTCCTGATTTAAACACAATTGTACGATGTTATCAGGGGCAAACGCAGGATTTGTAGAGGGGGGTTTCCACACCACGCCGCCAGTGGGCGTGACCAGCATGCATGGGGGCGTGGCAATAATTTTAGACAGTGCTTGGCTGTTCTCCAACTCTTCCTATCCTCATAACATACATAGGCAATGCTGCGTGCACTACTGTTAGGTGCACGCAGCTCTCCCTTTTCAAGCAGAGCTGTGTGAAGCAGGGGCAGGGTCCAGCCACCTCAATTATACAGTGCCCCAGGCTTGGATGGGGGTTTCCAGGCACTAGGAACCCCCCCCCCCCTCGGTTTGCCTATGCTTATAGATACTTAATATATGCAGTTCTATAAGAATTTATAGTTGTCTCATATTTTTTACTTCATCAAACATATAGTCACAGTCCTGGGCGAATGTCCAAGAAAACTATACAGTCACTCTTACATTTTAGGAAATCTTTCTGGAGTGTGGTCAGTTAAACAAAATATTTGCAAGTTTTGGCAATTAAATTTTCAACGGATAAACTATACAAGACTGACATTCAACAGTCAATATACAGTCATCCTAGAGTTATCTTTATGTCCGCTTTGGTATGTTTATTTTGCTGTAGCTATTTTTTTGAAATTTACATTGTTTATGTGCTTTAATGCCCCATTGTTTCATCTCATAATTTCTTTGTCAGCACCATTCATATCCTATTACCAATTAGTCTGTAATATCTATACTGCATTCTAATATTTACTTTCTTTCTCTGCAGTCAATAGCCAAAAACAGCCTTTTTCCTACTTTTATTATATTATTTGGACCTTTTATTATTATACAGGTAATAAAATTATTATCTAGAATGCTTGGGACTTATAGCTTTCCTCATTAGTTATTTTAGAGCTCTGTGCCCAATATATACTTAATTACAGTTCTAAAATATCCCTGTCTTTCTCCACATGGCTCTTAACATTACACGTCTCTTTAAATTATTTAACAGTGCTCCTCAGTGGTAAGATCACTTTCGACCACGTAACCTTTGTGACATCTGGTGCCTACTTTTACACAAATGTATCCGGTATTATGATAAGTGCCTTCGCAGACCAAAATGGCGGCATCTGTAAGGGTGCAAATGTTTGCCCCATCTGCTGGGAGACGTTGGGCAGATTTGTGGTGCTCCTGACTAAGTGCACTTATGACCTATTCTGCACTCAATCTTTCACCCATATGCTTGCTTTGCAGGAGGGCACACACACCTTTTCTCCCAAAAAAAGCACTTGGGGGTGTATTTACTAAACTGCAGGTTTGAAAAAGTGGGGATGTTGCCTATAGCAACCAATCAGATTTTACCTGTCATTTTGTAGTATGTACTAAATAAATGATAACTAGAATCTGATTGGTTTCTATAGGCAACATCTCCACTTTTTCAAATCCGCAGTTTAGTAAATCTAGCCCTTGATTTCTCAGGAAAATTCATATTATAGGTGCATTTGGTTATAGTTGATGGTTATGGGGCAACAGTTTTCCTTCTTGCCCCAGTGGCTAAAATTTCTATCTACGGCCCTGTATATGAGGTGACCACGATCGGGTCTCTTTCTGCACTGTTCTACTCATTTGTAACTTTTAATTTGCTCTCTTGTGGAAATTCACTTTTTCTGTTAAACAAATAATACCATTGAACTATTGTGGGGATCTTGTCTAACTGGCTTGCACTCAGTTATTAAGAGCAGGATGCCCATCAGGAAATTGATCATTTGTAACTGATAATGTCAGCAGCAGAACATAAAATGCACTAAATGTAATTTAAAATGATATGGTGAAGTCCTCTTTCCATATTTTTCCTGGGTGTAACAAACACTGGGGGCCATTTGCAAAGAGGACCTCCTGTGCGTTGCACCAAATTGTAAGCAGTCAACATGAATTGGCATTTGCACCCCATGCACCTAGATACACTGGACTGTGCATGTATTTGCTTCACAAGATGGCAGGATGAGTAAAAGTGTGTGTAGTGGGCATATTTAGTTTCGTATTAACACTTCAGTTAATATTTATATTATATTATGCAGCTCAGTAATACACAGGTAAATATAACTTAGTGGCTTTAGTTCCTCTGGGGATTGTGTATATGGAACACCAAAGACATTTCAGACCCACAAATGGATCAGAAGAATCAACAAACGAAAATCATGTCAGACCTGCTTTTAAACAGAAGAAAAAACAAATGCAAATGTGCATCAAGGTCGGGTATGGAAGCTATAGCAGAAGCCTCAATTTACAGCTAAGCATAAAAATACACGTAGTGCTTATGTTTCTCCTACAGGCATGTAATAAAGGCAGCCTTGCTGTATTATACCAGAGAGAAGGTAAAACTAATTGCATTTGACAACAAAATTGGAAAAATGAAAATGAAAAATTGAATGGATAAATGGTTAATGTGACAGTACTCAGTACTATGCGATAGGCCATGTGTGCAGAAAGTGCATGTAAAGTTCCCTAAGTTCCCATGGTGTTATACATAATACTTGTGCATACGAATACAGTAAGGAGTGACAACTATGCCTACACAAGAATCTATTTGTGGTTGCATAAATAAACATATAGGGCCTTATTCATGTTCGGACATCTATCGTTTGCTTATAATATCTTGCGTGAAATAGCTCTGCGCACTCCCAGAAGCGGACTGCAATGACTGCAATTCATTTCTGAACGCACACGACACTTCCAACTATTTACGACTTGAGAGGCGGAACGGGAGAGGGAAGGGGCGGACTAACGTAGCCTATGTAGAGTATCGGCATTCCGACTCAGATTCAGCCGCATCACAAGTACGCTTGCTTTCACCCTTATCTTTTGCACCCACTACAGTGATGACTGGCATGGCATAGTGTTATAAAATTATACGTATGCATGCTAGTAGCTATCACAGAACAACTGTATACAACTAAGATAAAATAAAATAAATGAAATACTTAAATAAATTAATATACTGTTAAGAGGTTTTATTTTATGAACAGATAAAAGTTTTATGTGTTCTTTTATTGTACTGACACATGTGCGTATACAGCAGTCTACCTGTCTACATAGGGCAAGTAACATTTAGGCAGAGCGTACTTCCACCCAGATTCAAATCAAAATGTATCTTGAGATCCACCTAGATTTGAAAATGGTCAGAGCTAAGCTGGGATTACATGCTCTTTTAAAAATGCAATTTATGTTTGGACATGAATCAGGCTCACTGTGTCTGGAATCATGACTCAAAAATGACTGGAGGTATTGGTAAGGGTGAGGGGTGTGTAAGTGGAGGGTGCTTGGATATGTTATTCTGGCTACATGGCTATCAGTTGTGTTTACTAGGGGAGCTGGATACGGATTTTTACACCCCCCAGAGAAGATTAATCTGTACTGTGGTTGGTGGGATGAGGAGAACGGGGCATGCACAGTGTCCTCCACGTTCCTGGTGTGAACAAATATTATTTGATAAAAGAAAAGGGCGCTACTTTGTAGATTACATGGGGGTGCCAAATACCGCAGAACAGGCCCAACACAGCGCAACACCAGGAAGTCCAGCAAAGCCTGGCTGTCGAGCCTCCATCTTGGGTCAAAGGAGACAAAAAAAAGGAGGTACGGCTCTGCACCGCAGAAGGAAGAAGTTCGTACTTGTGACTCCTGCCGATAGCATCACCAGCGCTCAGCACAGTCTCCTTCCTTTCACTTTGAGCTGCTCAGTGTGTGTGGCTGGGAAGAACAGCCCTTTGACCCCATCCTCTGCTGAACACTGCAGCAAGATAATAGCTGGTAAAGAAGGAGGGAGTTAAATAAAGTTGGCCCAGGCACTCCACTATACGATTGGCCCGGGGCATATGCCACCCTGCCCCAGACCCA